>NC_056746.1:1568082545-1568262545 GCF_019279795.1 Protopterus annectens
CATCTCACTCAACAAAGGGGGAGTGACTACAGACCTTGGGAACTACCGCCACATTAGTCTGATGAGTCTGATATGTAAGGCTATGGAGCATATCATTATGGACCTTATAAATAAGGACATAGGGAATCTCCAAACTCTGGACCCCACACAGTTTGGGTTTGTGAAAAGTAGATCATGCCTGCTCAACCTGATAGACTTCTTTAATTCTGTCACCAGAGCTGTGGATGTGGGCAAGGTAGTTCTCCCAGCCTACCTAGATCTTGCCAAGGCCTTCAACACCATCCCTCACTCAGGAATCATATATAGACTCACTAAACTAGGCATAAACCCCTATGTCATAATATATGTTGCCAACTGGCGCACTAATAGAACTCACACTGTGAAAGTAGCAGACTCCAAATCTGACTACCGACCATTTACAAGTGGTGTCCAGCAAGGATCAGTCCTAGGTCCTCTCCTGTTTGGCACCTACTTCTCCGAAGTTCAATCTAACACAAAGGGACTCTGGCTGACCAAGTTCGCAGATGATTGCAAACTGGGAGTCATTATTGATTCTCCAACTGATGTAGACATTCTACAAAAAGGCCTCACTGACACCAATGACTGGTGCCAGAACCATGGCCTTAAGCTCAATGCCAAAAAGTGTATTGTCATTCCCTTTGGGAAAAATTCGGTGCCCATGAACTACCACATAGGCGGTAGCCCACTAGACACTGAAGGTGTGATAAGAGACCTGGGGACACAGGTTGACAGCAACCTCTCCTTTGATAACCACATTGCCACTGTAGTCAGAATGTCCTTCTATGTGGCACAGCTCGTTACAAAAAGGTTTCTCATCCAGGAAGAAAGAGGTCATAATCCCTCTCTATTCGCCCCTCATTAGGCCTATTATAGAATACAATGCCCCATTTGGTATGTACCTCACTAGACACCTAAACAACTGGAAAGGCCACAAAAATACCTCATTAAGAGGATCTTAGGTCTTAGACACATGCCCTATATGGACAGACTCAAAAAAACTCCAGCTATACTCTGTCTTTTATCGCCTACTTAGAGGCGATCTCTGCTTGACCTACAAAGCCATGTCTGACCCAGAGCTGCTAGATATGCTACACCTAAAGAAATCCCAATCCCTCCATGCCACATTCTCCAGGGACCTAAACCTCATTACCACAATAAACAGAACATGCTGGAGGGACATGTTCCTAATCCAGAGACTTCCCATACTCTGGAACAAACTTCCCATTCACGTTAAGCAGAGCACTTCACTGGCCCTCTTTAAGAGAAATCTTGATGAGTGGATGGGTAATAGGAAGTTCACCCTGGGGATCACTTCAGTGGCCTTGCTTGACAGGGGCACTGGGAACTAACTTTGGGCAGCACAAAGCCAGGGAATCTTCTTGGGCTAGGCCTATATAGGCTCCAGGGCCGTTAGCCTAGTACACACCTATGAACCTATGATAGTGAAAGTACTAGACTTTACCTAGACAGCTAAGCATTCCATGTGGTTGCAATCTGTGCATCATTCAAGGTAGCAGCTACCAGAGCCTGTGATTAGCAGTGAAGCTTGGCTTCGGGTCCAACCCCTGCCAGAGAATACCAAAGTGTAGCTCTTTAATTCAACCTTTGATAAGGATTTGCTTTTCTGAGAACCCCACTAGTGAAGTATTCAAAAACAGAAGAAAGGTGTTATACTATGCAGTCAAAGGAATAGGCTTTCATTTTCCCAAGTCTAGGGGTGACAGAAATTATCAATCAAAATCTGGGCTCTACTATTATAAGCAAGAAAACTGTCAGCAGTTGAAATGTAAAAAGAAATGGCAAGGACACCATTAAAGATGCCTGAGAGACACAAGATCCATGAATTCCCTGCAGTGGACCTGTGGCTACATGGTACTTCTCCATCCACTATCCCTTCCAGAAAACCTCATCTCACCCTTGTACAAAACCCATCTTACCCACCACAAAGTTAGCAGAACAGAAACTCAATGTATAAGAATTTGAGAAAGTGTTCAAAAATAAGTTGGTTCTAAAAAGTATGAGCTCTCAGGCTTACAAACTTTAGTTCTTTTAAAAATCAAAGATGTCATGTATTCATCTATGCTAAGACCAAAATGGAAGGATGGTAAACTGGCAAGCAAAGGAGAGTGTTATTGCTAGAACTGAATTCATCCTCAAGTCTTGGTGAGTACCTTCATGAGGTGGACCCTATTTTTTCACAAAATCTCACCAAGTTGACACTGATACATAGACTGCATTTTATATAGCATATATCATGGACAGAAGTAGGTTAAAAAATAAAAAAATATAGCTGGGTGCACAAGTCCCAGGATAAGAATGTGCACAATCCTGGTAGATGCACTGGTGCCAGGAATGGAAAAAATGAGTGTAGAATCCTCAAGTCTAGGAAACATTCCTACAATGGGGATAGGCCAGTCTCTAGGGGAAGGACGTAGTAGCCTACAAAAACAAACAAAAAAAAACTGACAGGCCAGAAAAGAACCATAAAGATGATAGAGTTGACTACTGAGGGTGAGAAAGAAATACTACTATGCAAGAAGCCCAGAATTTCTGGACAAAAGATATACAAAAAGATTAAGAGAGAAATTAGAGGAAAGAAAAATGTGCACCAAAAAAAAAATAAATAAAACTGTCAAAGCTTCAAATGCAAATTTGTGTTCATTAATACAACATATTTATGAAAAACATTATAAAGACCAAGAAAACATGGGCCATTTGGAAAGAGAAGTGACTGAGGAAGTGTGAAAATATAAATAAAAAAATCTAGAGATTTTTTGAAAAGTATAAAAAAGAAATATGGATATAGGAAAGAAAGAGAGATCTGATATGGTACAATATTTACTCAAAAGGATAAAGTCAAATTAATCAATAGAAAAAAGCAGCCCCAAAGATATTCAAAGAGAAATCCATGCAAATGCATCCAGATTGGGAAAAAAATTGCAGTATAAAAAAAAGAAAACAAAGAGGAAAAGCAGAAAACAGGATTAGTAACTAAGAAGTTAAAGAAATAGAAACTGAGGTTATTGATTACCTGTAAAGTGAAGAAGTTAGTGTAGAAAATCTAACTCTAACACCAAAGCAGGACAGAGCAATGGCTCTCCAAATTAAGGAGAAACCAGTGGAGAGGGAAACATCTAATCATTTGCCATATGAAGGCACTTTGGAACCTTCCACAGGAAATCAATACAAAAGTTCAATTGGATTACAGAGCAAAGGAAGGAAAAGGAAATTGTGACAACTCTGATACAGTCAGTGTTGTGGAGTGATAGGCCAGTGAGTTCCCATATGATCACAGGAAGATGCTCTGGAAATTTCTGTAGAATGCCTGCAGGAAATGGAGAACAAAAACTGTGTCCTCAGTTTAGAAGAAATTGATCTAAAAGAAGAGTTGCTTCAACTAACAGAGAAGGACAGACATATTAAGATCGGTGAAAGCAATAGACTGCTGAAAGTCAATAAAACCCAAAAAGTAAAAAGTTTATTAAAATAAATGGTAACAGTAATTAGGACTGTTAGTAGAATTTCTTGCAGTATAACAGAAGTAAATGAGATATATTACTGTGCAGTTAAATTAATAACAGATAAAGTCTTCCCACAAAAACAGAGGGCAGAAAGGGAAAGGAATGAGAGAAATCAAATGCCATAATGAAGTATTGAATAGAGAAAACTATAAAGCAATTAAGCTAAGCAGGGGGATTCAATAAACTCCATGTAGACTTCACGTAGAGCCTACATGGAGTTCACATGTTAGTGCGATGATGCATGGCATGCAGCAATACATGATGCATATGAATGAGGCACCTAAGCTAGGTTTTGTTGCTCACAACAGTGTTGCTGACCACATAACATTTTAAGTGAATACAGATAGCAATTCCGTGTAAAGGAGAGCACCTATGGTGCGTGGATTTGTGCACAATGCCAGAATTATCACCAAGGCTTTACAAATAGCTGTCATTCTGTTAGCTCAACACATCTGCACAGAGTCCATCTTAATGAAAGGACAAATAACCAGTAACAGCGACATGTTTGACATAGATGTCACAGAAGAATGTGTTATAATGTAACAATCTCAACCTCTTAGAGAAAAAAATGTGGACAAAGTCATAAATGTGGGGGGACAAGCAACCAGAAATAGGGACAGTTTTTTAATATTGTACTTCCAAACTTAGGAAGTAGATAGAATATATAGGTTGTACATTAGCATATACTTTCTGAAGAGCATGAACTTTGAAACTCAAATGTCAGTCATCAGTCTTTGACTGCCCTCTGCAATGACATGCCAATGATTTGTCAGGAAAAAAAATGTTATGAGGAAAAAATCACAAATAAGAGATGAAAATGGGGCATTCTGCACAGATCAGAACAGTTGAGAGGTATGCACGCAAATGTATGTAATACTGAGTCACATCAGTCCAGAGACCATCCTGATGATATTGCAGAAAACCACATATTTGATAAAGAAAACATCTAGACATCATGGGAATATCTGGACCGTTGAGAGGTATGAATGCGAAAAGTGTATGTACAGTGCAGAGTATTGTGATATCCCATTCCTGGCATTTTGTACTGAAGCTGTATTAGTGATCTGTGAAAGGAAATGGGACTGCCATGTAAAATGACCACTTAGGAAGTGTGTGCATTAAATAGGGACACACAGATGAATTGCAGGAATGAACACAGGGAAAGAGGAGAGGTGAAACTCTCTCATGTACAGCAGAGGAGGGCATGTAAATGGAAGATGTTTTTAGCAGCAACACCAAGCACATATCTATATGGTACAGTATGGACTGTGCAGTGAAATGTGTTTTCTGTGACTGCAACACAAGATGGCATTACAATGGAGAGGATGTGTGCCAGATAAGCATCCTTGCATGAATAATGCAGAGGACATCTATAAAGGATCTGACATACAGTTGGGGTAGGTTGCATATTGGGAAACTGTGTAAACTGATATACCTGAATATGAGTGTACTCTCAGCAGAGGTCTCCAGCATGGTGACCACAAGTAAAGGATCATGGCAAACATTGCAAGAACCAACCACAATCATGGACAATATTAGAATAATGCCACCACTAATCCCATGCTTCTGACATAACATATGTGATGTGGAGTGTTAAGAAATGAGTCGGCACACACACACACACACACACACACACACACACACACACACACACACACACAGCTGAAAACCATTATGATACATCCACACTTTACTAGGGTAACCGTGCACACTGTCCTGGCACTGTAACATCTGTTGGAGGTGTTAGGAGGGACACTGCTATACTTGTATGTGACAGTATGGACAATACAGGCTAGTTGCCTCGTGTGCATGGCATATATCTATGACACAATCCACAATGTCACAAACAATATACATGCTATTAATGTTGTCAAACACCTATGGATGCAGTGTGAGCATAAGCTGAACAGGTAGCACACATGCATCTGGTGTAACAGCTTGATTGGTGTTCCGCACCTTCAGACAGCCATGCATATTCCACAGAAAGAGTACCTAGGAATGGCCAATAAGCTGTGTGACAGCACACTGTGACAAAGCTGGTACACTTCAGTTACACATCACTAGAAGATGTGGGGGGAAGTACATCAAGAAGGGTGCATTGTACACAATTATTGGTGTGTTGAAGGCTGGGAACCATGATGTTATTATGGCCTCTGATGTGTGTGCATGCCCTTCACATACCCAATATTTGTGTTACATTCAAGGGAGCAGTCAGCACTGTGACCACATGCTGGTGGATATGCTACTGACCTTCTAACCCAGGACATAGGTCACATACTTATTGGTCTGATTATAGGGAATGATGTCCACATTATACTTGGTTGGTGTGTCTGTTTCCTGATTAAACAAATCCCTCCACATGTCGCATCTGTGTAGGTGTTGTCATGTCTCTCAGCAGTTTTTGATATGTGTTGATACTGTCTGTATTATACTAAAATCACAGTTGGAGTCAGTGATTGCCCACCAACTGTTGTCCTTCAGGTAGCTGTTTGGACACAGCAAGTGAATGTCATCTGTAATGTCCGTCACTTAACTAATGTGTAGGAAAGGGCCTAGCAGACACCCAAACCAAGCTGATCACTGAACCTGCGATATATGTCATGTCAAACCTTTCAACATAATGAGATGTCACATCTGTCATACACTGGTCTATTCATTTGTTGATATAACTGTTTATGGCCACATATGACAGTGTTGATTGAATACCTCACTGTGAATTTGTGTCAAGTGCCTTTACCTCTTCAAGCTCCACAAGATGATACTGTCATAATGCATGCCCTCAATGACCTCTTTGAGGACATCTATCAGATGTAATGGACCTAATGTAGCAGTAACAGCTCACACAGGTCTGTTGCATGCACACACCTGGAATATTACTAGTGTACATGTAGAAGAGGTCCATGGTGACATGCTGGTCCATCTCACAGTCGAGGAGAGTCAGAATGTCTCTATACATGCATGCATCAGGTGCCCCCAACTCAGTTGGATGCATGTTGATTTACACCCTTGTATGAGAACATAGGCCATGTGGAGGGTTTGTTGAACTGTGTATTCAACCATATCAGGAAGGTGTATATGCTGAGTCACAACACAGGTGAATCCTTGATGTTGTCATAACACACTGATTCTGTGTGGTAGGCATGGATGAAGGTAAGACAGTGCATACTGCCTATTGTGATCTGGCCTAGGGGTTTGACACAATCACACATGCAGGTATCAGTGAGAAAGCCCCCAAGCTGGGGATTATACCTTGCGCCAGCTGATGGGTAAACAATTGGCTCACTGAAAGAACATATAATGTGAAAGTTGGTGAATCAATCTGCACCAGTAGAGCTGTAACCATTGACATATCCCAGGGATCTGTGCTTGACTCTTCATTGCTTGAACTGTATTTCTCAAAAGTTCAGGCTAAAGTATATGGCTTTTGGCTTACCGAGTTTTCTGATTCTTGTATATCGTGGGCAATCATTGAGTCCACCAGTGGCGATAACATAATACTGGAGAAGATAACACACACAACTGAATGGTGACAAAGGCACACAGTGTACAAATAAATGCAGAAATGTGTGTCTGTAATGTTGTGAAAAATAGAGTTCCATGTTAATCACAACATTGACAACAGTCCTGCTACGCAGAAACCCATGTGAAGGGAACATATTTAGACAGCAATCTGAACTTTTACCACCAAGTGTCCACACTGCTATTAAAAGCATATGTTGTGTACATCATAAGTTACACCATCATACTGAGATCTTAGGATTGTTTGACAGCACTCTAGTCAAACCTCATTACAGCACTAATAGAGTATAATGCTCTTTTTATATGCACCTCACCAGCAACATGTCTTAGCTGGAGAGACCACAGGGCTTTCTCAGCAAGATAATACAGGGCATACACACATTGCCAATGATGTATATGGATCAATTCAAAGCCATGCCACTGTAAACTTTATTGTATAGGATGATTTGACTTCTGCCTGGCCCCCAGACCAGTTTCTGACCCAGCCCTGGTGAGAGTACTGCATATCCAAAAATGTGGTATATCTGATGACATCAGCAGTGTCTGTTGGGCAGAAGATAGTGTCCCACATGCTGGTGTAAAATAATCTCTGTAATGTCCAAGCAACAGCTCACATGCATACACAGCAAGTTGACTGCAATGAGACTAGAATCCCTACCTTCTAAGTGCACAAACTACAGAACACAATACTTTGCACAAGCACCACAGTTCAAGCCTGACTTGCAGTGTGTCAGACAACACTTTATAGTTGATGACATCAGCAGTGTCTGCTGGGCAGAAGATAGTGTCCCACATGCTGGTGTAAAATGCTCTCTGTAATGTCAAGCAACAGGTCACACAGACACACACACACACACACACACACACACACACACACACACTTGACTGCAGTGAGAACAGAACCCCTACCAGTCTAAGTACATGGACTACAGAACACAGTACTTAATGCAATCACAATGGCACAAGTCTGATTTACACAGAAGTGCAGGTGAACATCAATAGGGCATGTGGGAGACAAGAGGTTGGGAAAGCTATATGAAATTGATGTGTAGGGATGAGCAAGCATCACAATACTGTCCTAGCATGGCATTGGAGCAGTAACTGTATGATACATACTTCTATTCTGCTGTCTAGAAACAGACGCGCACACACACACACACACACACACACACACACACACACACACACACACACACACACACACACACACACACACACACACACACACACACACACACACACACACACACCAAGTTGACTGCAATAAGAACAGAACCCCTACCTATCTAAGTGCATGGACTATGGAACACAGTACTTAATTCAAGCACCATGGGCCAAGTCTGATTCATACAGGAGTGCAAGTGAACTTTTAGTAGATGGCATTAGCAGGCCATGTAGGGTATAATAGGTTGGGAAGTGTGCATAGGCACACAACTTCAAAGGTTCATATAAGGCTACTAGCCTAATAGTACCAGGATGTTTACAAGCCTAGCTGTGTAAAAAGACAAGTACCCTTATTGAACATAGTTGGATATTCATTTTTAGCAAAGTATGTTTGTGAGCAGCACCAACTGGCCTTGTCCATGAGGGACATTGATGCCAGCCCAGGGATGACTTTACAATCATCCAACCAGTTGTCAAGGTTGTACATGAGCAGGGTCATTGTGGAGCACTGCTTCACACACTGTAGGATCCTATTATAGAAGAGTGTGAATCATTGTAGGATGTATATGTCTCCCCAGTATATTCTGTTTATGTCACAGGATAGGTTGGGCACCCTGGGGCAAATTATTGTTGTTCCATTTGAATTGCAGATGTCCATCATTTCCAGAAGGGCAGGTTCTGAGACTGCTCTGTGGTGCAGCCATGGGTTACCTCTCAGCAACCTGCTTGATACTGAATACAGTGACAGATATGTCAGTCTTTCTATGTATGTCATGTTTGGAGTCCTGTGAGACTCCCAGGCACAACCCTGTGCTCTCTCCAATTGCTGCAGGTGATTGATGAGCTACGGAGGGATGAGAGCATTGTAATCCATTATTGCTGTGATAACGGTAGAGTACAGCAGAGGAATGACTACCCCGGTCTTGGATGTGATGTCCATATGTATGATGTGCACAATGCATATTGTATGTGTCACCACTTCGGGCACATAGTGATGAAAGTGTAGATTGCTATCAACATGTGTTCCTAAGTCTCACAACACTGTGTTTGAGCTGAGTGGGGTGTCATGTATATCATAATTAGCAGGGGTACTTCATTGACAAAGGTGACAAAGAGTCATTATAATCTTAAAGTTCAGTCCATGAGTTTGCCACCAATCATCAGTCTGTGTCATCCCCTACTGTAATATGTTACCATCATTGGAGGACTCTATATGAGTGTGCCCAGTTAACAGTTGTCTGCAAACTTGGTAAAGCACAGGCCATCTACTGTTGCCTGTGCTTCAGGGAAGTATTTCCCAAACAGTTGACGGCCCAGCACAGATCCATGTGGTATTCCACTGGCAAGTAGGCTAGTGGTGGATGTGCAGTCTCCAACTTTGAGAGTGTGTGTGTCCTGTCATTGTGCCACTTGGCTATCCATCTAGAACTGTGTGGCCTAATTCTCAGATGGGAGATCTTTACTATGAGACATGAATGGAGGATAGTGCCAAAGGCCTTGGAGAATTCAACATAGGTGGTATGTCCTGTTATCCCTCATCCAGGTCTTTGGGATCAGTATCCAAGAAGTCCACAAGGGTCATTAATCAAGATCTACCCTTGATAAAACCAAAACAGTTAGGGTGCTGAAGGTCACCTATATTCTTGTGGATATGGTCCATGCTGATTCCTGCTCTAGTTTTGCAGATAAGCCTTTTTAGTTGTAGGGTCAATAGTTGTAGTTCTGCAAGTTACCAGATTGATGTGCATTGCATAGCACACAACATTTTATATTACATTTTGTAGTGCGGTTGATATATGTAAGGAAAAAGTACTGAGACTCCAGGGTTGTAGTTCTTGGGGGGGGGAGGGGGCAACACATGGATGTATTTTAAATATGAGACATATTGTTACATAGGGTCCTCAGATTGTAATGTTTCTACATGGAATGTCATGCCATACAAAGGAAATGGACAGTAGACAACAGTAATACAGCTTAATATATACATTTCCATAGTGCAGCGAGCAGTAGGTTTGAGTGACAGTTATTAAAGTGCATATACATGCGAGATACACATGTGACACAGGAGCCACGTTCCTAAAGTCTGACAGTTAGTACTGAGTCTCTGGAATATACCTGCTCCTTAACTCAGTCTGTGGCAGCATGCATTAATGCAGTTAATGCAGAGATACATTCCTTTTTGTGGCCAGATTATACTGGGTTTGAATACAGGTGTATGTCATACTTTAAAATGCTTTTCATTACAGAGTGGCAATGCAATTACATGGATTGTTTATACAAAATATGTTGCTGTGTGTTGGCATAAGTTAAGCGGCATTGCATGTGGCTAAATACACTCGTTTGCCACAGTTCACCGCCACGCAAACATAGAGCAATTTTATCTTCTCCAGCATTCTTAAAGTCTGACAGTTAGCACTGAGTCTCTGGAATACACCTGCTACTTATCTAACTCTATGGCAGCATGTGTTAATGCTGTTAATGCAGAGATACATTCCTTTTTGGGGTCAGATAGTACTAAGTTTGAATACAACTGTATCTAATACTTTTAACTACTTTCGTATTACAGTTGCAGACTCTGTGGCACCATCATGCAATAATGCATTAAAGAAAAAAATGGGTAAGATAGGACAGTAGTGAAATGGGGAGCAAGCCCATAGTGCTGATTCATACATTCTACATTGCACACCTCATAGATATGGACATCACATCCAAGACCAGGGAGGTCATAGCTCTGTTGTATTCCACTCTTATCAGACCACTAATTTAGTATAAGGCTCTCTTCTGTTTGTACCTCACCAGACAGCTGCAACAACTGGAGAAAATCTAGAGGTCTGTGACTAGGAGAATCCAGGTCCTCCAAGCATCACACACATGGAAAGAGTAAAAGACCTGTTACTGTACTCAGTATCCTGTAAGCTGCTGAGAGGTGACCTATGGCTGACCTACAGAGAAGTCTCAGACATGGTGGACATCTGGAAAAACAAATGGGAAAAGAATAACTTACCCCAGGGTTTTCAACCTAGCCTGTGACATAAACAGAACATGCAGGGGAGACAGATATATCCCCCAGCGACTCACACTGCTCTGTAATAGGCTCCCACTGCTTGTGACGCAGTGCTCCTCCATGACCCTTTTCAAGCTCATCCTTCACTACTGGTTGGGTGATTGTAGAGTCATCTCTGGGGTGGTACCTATGTCGTCAGTCAAGGCGACAGGTGCATGTAAGACCCTTGCACGGCAAAAAAGTCAAACATCCAAAAACACAAAGCCAGCAAGAGGTGGAAAGTGCGAAATCCAAAACTGTTTATTGAAACATGAGGGAATAATCCCCTACATAACACATATCACATATCCAAACCGGTTTCGGCTCAACAAAGCCTTCTTCAGTGGATATCAAACAGTAAGAACAATCAAAACCCAGTATATGTATATATAGCTGGAAAATCTTATGAGAACCAATGAAAACAGATGATATACATTTCAAAATTGGTCAATAAGACCAGGTGGGAACAGAGCTCCAAGTTTAACTAGTCATTTCCTTTCCTTGAAATTTAGTATTTCATGCCAATTGTGCTTGTCTCTGCATATACCCTTGATACAATCAATAATAACAAACTTAAAAGCAGCTGATTTATGTTTCAAACCATGTTTATATAAAGCATTATTGAGGCGTTTGTTCTTAATGTCACTAAGATGTTCACAAATTCTAAAACGAAAGGGTCTAGAGGTCTTCCCCACATAAAAAGCAGAACAAGTGCAGGTCACCAAATAGATGACCCACTCAGTACTGCAATTGGCCCAAAATTTGATATAAAAAATCTCAGAAGTGAGGGCGGAGCCTAATGGCTAACTGAGAGCAGCTTGATTTTGAGCTCTTCATACTCATACTAGAAAATACAGGAAAAACTAAATATATTTAAAAAATTTTGGGCAAATATCGAAGATGAAGTAATTTATAACAAAACTACCAATTTTGAAGAAAAAATTCTGAAATTTTCCTGTCAAATACTACAGAGGACATTCCAAACTGTTTGAAGATGAGTAACTCCAAGAATTCACACTTAGACTCTATTATAAAAAAAGAGATGCAACAGATATCTGCTACTTTGCTGGACTTATCGCTAAAAATGGACAGATTTACTGAAAATCTAGAAAGTCTTAAAGATAACTGCCAAAAACAAACAGAAGTTTTTAAAGAAATATTACAACAGCAACAAATAAAAATATCAGACATTGAGACTTCCTTAAGTGATGTTGATGGGAGGTTAAAAGAAAGTGAACTACATACTCAATTTCTGCTACAACAGAACACTTGGTTAATAAATAAAGTTGATGATATAGAGAATAGAGAAAGAAGGACAAACATAAGGATTTTTGGTCTTCCAGAGAAATCCGAAGGTGACGACATTATCTCATTCTTGAACTCTTGGTTTCCTGAAGTTCTCGGACTAAAAGAAGGCTTATCTTATGGGATAAAGAGGGCACACAGAGCTATCAGTAAGCCACTTTCTATTTCTTCTAAATCAGCTCCAAGATCCATAGTAGTTACATTTATTTCTTTTATGGATAAAGAGCTTATACTGAGATCTGCATGGAGGAAAAGTCCTGTTATGTATAAACAGTCATTATTAAGATTTGATAATGACTATTCAACAAGAGTTCTGGATATAAGGAAGAAAACATGGCCATTAGTAAAACTTTCAAAACAACATAAAATCAAAGCGCAGCTCTCTTATCCAGCCAAAATAAGAATCCAATATAACAATGACATGAGAACATTCAACAGCATAGAGGAAGCCACATCTTTCATAAAGAATAATAACATAATTCCACTACCTGAAGAAATGGACTGGTTAAATTCATCCTCTTTAAAAAGGGCTCCAGGAAAAAATATTTGGTCAGAGGCAAGAGAAAAAAAGAAACAAAGGACTGACAAAAAGAACTCTGATGATACTATTTCTCTCAAAGTATCAACTAAGGTATGATTATAATATATTAAAACTAAACTCTTTAATACACTAGTATAAAGCAGTTCTTTTTTTTTCTTTTTTCTTTTCTTACTTAATTGTTTAGTTTAATATAATACTTAAATGTTAGTACTAATTAATAACTTATTAAAGCCCTGAAATATATACTTATTCTCTATTTACTTATTCTCTAAATACTTATTCTCTATATACTTATTCTCTAAATACTTATTCTCTATATACTTATTCTCTAAATACTTGAAAACAATAACCAATGGAGTATACTAGACATTCTTTTTATTTTGTCACTAAGCTTTTAATATAAACTGCCCTTTTAAATGGTTTTCTCTATACAACTACTCAGTTGATAAATTAAGGCACTTTCAATGCCTGAATAAATATTATCATTTTTAGTAATCACATTTATGTTATTTTAAAGTACACATTCAAAATTCATTGATTTATTTTGATGTAGAGTATTGTGATAAAAATGTTATACAATAGAATCACTCATGAACATTTTAGATGTATTCACTATATTACTGTATTATTCGAAAGTAAAAAAACATCCATGAGCCTTCTGCTCAGTTATTTTTAGTTTCCTTATCTAAAAAGTTGTTCACCGCTTCATACATAGCACGTGACATATTTAACTGTACATAGATGTAATTTAAGTTACTGGCCAGAAGACAGCGTATAAATACACACTATTGCAGAGTTTTCCTTTTTAACACTGCTGTCTCTTTTCTATACAAGTGTTTGGTTACTAGAATAGTGCAAAATAATAATTTATTTAAAAGTGTACATTCAAAATTCATTGATTTAATTTGATGTTGAGTATTGTGATAAAAATGTTATATAATAGAATCACTCATGAACATTTTAGATGTATTCAGTATATTACTGTATTATCTGAAAGTAAAAAACATCCACGAGCCTTCTGCTCAGTTATTTTTAGTTTCCTTATCTAAAAAGTTGTTCACCACTTCACACATAGCACGTGACATATTTAACTGTACATAGATGTAATTTAAGCTACTGGCCAGAAGATGGCGTGTAAATACACACTATCACAGAGTTTTCTTCTTTAACACTGCTGTTTCTTCTCTATACAAGTATTCGGTTACTAAAACAGTGCAAAATAACAATTTATTCAAAAGTGCACATTCAAAATTCATTGATTTAGTTTGATGTAGAGTATTGTGATAAAAATGTTATACAATAGAATCACTCATGAACATTTTAGATGTATTCAGTATATTACTGTATTATTTGAAAGTAAAAAAACATCCACGAGCCTTCTGCTCAGTTATTTTTAGTTTCCTTATCTAAAAAGTTGTTCACCGCTTCATACATAGCACACGATATATTTAACAGTACATAGATGTAATTTAAGTTACTGGCCAGAAGATGGCGTGTAAATACACACTATTGCAGAGTTTTCCTCTCTAACACTGCTGTTTCTTCCCTATACAAGTATTTAGTTACCAGAATAGTGCACTATCATTGCCTGAATAAATATTGTTGTTCTTGGTGAATGCTTTTATGTAGCTTTAGAGGTACACACTTACAATTTGTTAATTTGAATTAATGTAAAGTATATTAATGAAAATATTATAAAATGGAACCACTCGTGAACATTTTGGGAAGCATCTAGAACATTAAAGTATTATCTGAAGGTGGACAGTATTCATAAGCCTTCTGCTCGGCTTTTTCAGTTTTTTTGTCTGAAAAGTTGTTCACCGTCCACATTCATAAGCACGCGATATATCCTAGCATGTTTAGATGCAATTTAAGTTACTGATCACAAGATGGCATG
Source organism: Protopterus annectens (assembly GCF_019279795.1). NCBI lineage: Eukaryota > Metazoa > Chordata > Ceratodontiformes > Protopteridae > Protopterus > Protopterus annectens. Next base: position 1,568,097,557 of record NC_056746.1, read on the forward strand.
TAAACACACACTATCGCAGAGTTCTTTCCTTAACACCGCTGTTTTGATTACAGTAAAGGAAGCGTTTGCTTCAATTATTCTCACACTTCATATATTCCTTCGTATTTTATTAAAAATTTATGGTTTATTATCAATCTCAGTTAATATCTCATGCAAGTATAGCGGTAGATCTGCTTTGAAGACAATGCTATTATAACAAGAAAGATAGTGAATCATTTAAATACTGTTGTGTCTTAATGGGTGAGTGTCTGGTAAAAGTATAATACATGCGCTCTGTGAACACATCTAACCGACACTGGGTTAGATGAGTTTCTTATAGTTGTTAAGTTGTATAGAAATGGAAGAAGAGGGAAGGAAAAGGGAAGGTGAAGATCCTGAGTGTCAGCTTACTGGGAATTATACTTTAATTTATCTAAAGATTGCTTTATCATACTTGTTATTGTATAAAAGAAGTACTATACGTAAAATGTTTATTATAAATGATTAGTTATGGGACAAGAGTGCTATTGCACCATTATCAAGGTAGATTTCCTTTGCAAGTATAATTCTAATTTTGACCTTTCTCCTTTCTGTTTTATAGTTTCAACATATAAGTTAAGACCCTTTAGTAGTTACCAGATGTTCACTACATTTGTGATAAGCAGAAGTCAATATTCTGATATGTGTGATCTTTAAATTGAACTTAATAGAGAAAATCTTATGAATAATAACTTACTAATAACAGAACTACAAAAGATCACATATAAGTAATTTAGGAGTAAAATTTTTTACAGATGTTATTAATTTTAGATTGTGGAACTATCAGAGTTATAAAACTGACTGACTGAAGAATGAGAAAATGCTTTAATGTAAAGCACTATAAATATTGCTTTAATTCTAACTGTTATTATATTAAATCTTATAAATGAATATTATTGTCTGTAAAGACTTTAACTGGTTTTGATATAGTGGTTAGCTATATGTCAATTAACTTCACTATGCTGATGTAATACCTTATATAGATCAAAAATATGTAAAAAAATCTCTTTTATTTTAAACAGTATCTATCTGTCATACTCACTCTACTTCTTTTTATTATTAATAACAATGTTAAATATCACTAATGACAATTAATGATCTGACATTTGCTAATATATTATTTACAATTGGTAATTTGCAAAAATGTCATAATATTAATGAAAAATGAACATCTAATATATTGTTAAAGTAATTAACAAATGTCTTATTTAAAATTGTTTGCAATTTGAAATAATATCTCATTTTAGAATCTAATTTGTAATGAACAAAACTTCACAGACTAGGTATATATGTTATATACATAATAAGTGTATCTTGTTCTCTGGTTTTAGTTTTCATTTTTTTGAGGAGCTCAATTTAAAGCAACATTTCATCATTAATGCAACTATTATTATTGAGGGTAAATCTGTTTGAACTTTTAAGTCCAAACTTGAGGTGCTAGACACTTATGTTTGGGATTTAGAATGGTAAAATCATTAATTGTTTATTCAATTTATGTTAACGCAATGTTTTTCAGCTTTTTCTTTTTTCAGTGGTCCAATTTGAAACTTTTTTAAGCATAAATAGAAATAAATATATTCATTTCAAAATAACTTTTAAAAGTGAGGATAAATCTAATACTCAAAACACATTAACTTCCAAGGTAAAACAAAATTTCAAGAACAAACAATCCAAAAGTACAAATAAGTACTTAAAAAAATGACAGACACAACTTTATTATCTATAAATATTAATGGTTTAAATAATTCTATAAAAAGATTGAATTTTCTAAGATATTTGAAATTACAAAAAGCACAAATCATATTTATACAAGAATCTCATTTTAAAAGAGATGATAATTTCACATGGAAACCTAGTGACTATCTAATTCTTTCTCACTCCCTTTACAAAAAAGAGGAGTTATAATTTTATGGAAAAAGTGTAGTTATTCCTCAGATCATTTACAAACACGAAGATAAAGAAGGGTTAATATCAATTGTAATAATAAAATATCAAAATAGAATTTGGACTTTAATAAATATTTACTGGATTCCTGGAATAGGATTGTCTATGGTTAAAAAACACATAGAATTAATTAACAAAGTAAATAATTAGAGCCAGCAGCCTAGACACTTTTCTTTTCTCCCATCCACTTCTCTCCCATCTCTTCCCTGGGTTTCACCAGCTCTTCTTTATTTTATCTTACTCAGCCCCTAGACCTACCTAGTTGGCCTAGTGCATTCTCTGCATTGACCACTAGCGGGCGTCCCCTCCCCACTGTCACTACTTTTCCCTCACTTATTTCTTGCGTTTACTCTGCCAATATCTTCATTCTTACTTTCCCATCCATATTATACATAGTATTCCTTACTTACCCTGCCACTACTTACTCTCCTCTAATCTTTGCTCCACTGATAGGCTCTCGATCCTCTCCTTCTGGTGTCTTCCCGCTCCGTTCGCCCTTCGGGCTCACTCCGCTCCCCTACCCTGCCCCCAAATCTCACCCGCCCCCAGTGCATCCAGCTATATCCCTCTTGTTTCCACACCCACATTTTTTCTACACCAATCACCCACAAACACCGTGTCACACCCCATCAGCCTATTATCCAATTTCAAACCACTCCCACAGACACTACATTTCAATACATCCCACTTCTAACACACTCACTCACCTACCTATCCTAATTACATCCTGCTCTACTCCCACATCTCTTTCTTTCTACACTACTTTAGCTAAATCCTTCATATCCCTTGCACTATACCATATATATTGACAATTACAACACTCAATACTAGTAACCTTCTCAACATGCCTACATACCCTTATTCCATCCTATGTCTTATATTACTTTCTCTTAAACTATCATACCTGTATCACCTCACCCAACCTGTCATTTCTTACCATCCACAACTCTACCACACAACCTACCACCTGAATACCCCACTCCCACAATCACACTATCCCATCTCTCCCCATCTTCACCCAATAACACAGCTCCTCACCTTCTCATTTAAACTTCTCACCCCTCAGAAATACTCTATCCCCATAACAAATAAACACCCCTTAATCATTTCAGATGACCCAAACCATCTTAATACTCTAATCAACTATCTTTCAAACCCCATCTTCCATCTCTTTACCTGCCTTTTATCTGGTGATGTCCATCCTAACCCCGGCCCCTCCTCCTCCTCTTCCCCACACAAGCCTATATACTTTACTTCTCTAAACTCACAAAGTATTGTGAATAAAGTCCCCACCCTCCACGCATGGCTCACACATAACAAACCTGATATACTATCTATTTCAGAAACTTGGTTAAAGCCCTCCATAAAAGATTCTGAAATAACTCCACCCAGCTACTCAATCATTAGAAAAGACAGGACCCAAAAGAAAGACGGTGGAGTTGCCCTCCTTTATTCCTCTTCCTTGCTAGTTACCCCATATAACAAACCTACCCCAACATTTAATAATGCTGAATTACTCCTCTCTCTCCTTCAAATTAATAAACACAAACACATTTGCCTAGCATCCCTCTACATTCCTCCAGGGGACAATATTTCTACACTTGAAAACATCCTCTCCTGGCTCTCTGACAATATTAGCAATGAAACCATAATTCTTGGAGATGTCAATATTAACTGGGCCTCCATCCAGTCTCCAACCAACCCTCTTAACATCAATCTATACAACTTCTCCCAGCTAATCAACACCATAACTCACCCTTCTAAAGACCCCTCCAGTGGCACCATCCTTGACTGGGTTCTAGTGTCACACCCCCACTATTTTACAAGCAGCGGTACTCTTCCCGACCCTCTTGGTGATCACCTGCCCACTTTCACCCACCGACTCCCCTGCATCTCTAATCGCACCCACAACTACATCACTACCCGCAATGACAAAAACTTTAACCTTTCAATTTTCATTGATTCCCTGAAAATTATTAATTGGAACAATTTAAAAACACTGCCCCTAGAAGAAGCAGTTGCCCATTTTAACTCCACATTTCTAGGAATACTTGATTCCCAAGCCCTCTGAACAAAAGAATAAAACTAACTCAGCCCCCTGGCTAACCAAAACTACTCTCTCTACCATGAGGCTTAGAGACAAAGCCTGGGGACTCTATCTGAGAAACAAGACACCAGACAAACATATTGCATATAAAACCCTTCGTAATAAAGTAAAAAAGCTAATAATCTCTGATAGACAAACATACTTCTTCACACTCCAGAACAATAATAAAACCAACCCCCAAAGATTCTGGAAGGAAATTTCCACCCTCCTCAACCCCAGCAAACCACCCACCCGTACCCCAGACCCAAACATCCAAGACCTAGACTTAGCTATTCAGTTTAACTCCTTTTTCATCGACTCTATTAGTAAACTCACCTCTTCCTTCTCATCCTCCCCCCCACCTTCCAACACACCCCCTCCTCCTATCACAATCAACCCTACCCCCATCTCTACTTCACATGACCCATCTTCCACCTCTTCCACTACCATTACTTCCCCATCAACTGAACCCTCCTCAAACTCGCCATCTCCACTTCCCTCTCTATTCACTTTAAAACCTGTATCTGCTACCACTATTAAGAAACTCCTCCAGAAATTAAAGCCATGTACTAATGTCCCTGATAACATTCCCTCTTATTTCCTACACATAGCTGCAAATGTCATTGCCTATCCCATTAGCATTCTAATAAACCGTTCCATCCAAGAATGCACCGTGCCTCCATTGTGGAAGCAAGCATTCATTACCCCCCTTCATAAAGGAGGCAATAACTGCAACATCAATAATTTTCGTCCTATTGCTATTCTATCCCCCATTTCAAAACTTCTGGAAAAGTGTGTTCACCTCCAACTCTTGCCACATCTCTTAGATAACAACCTGCTAACCCCTACTCAACATGGATTCAGGCCAAACCATAGTAACATGACTGCCCTCTTATCCTTTCTTGAGACTGTCAATAATGCACGTGATTCTGGACACATTGTCTCTACCCTACTTCTTGACCTATCCAAGGCCTTTGACACCATCTCACACAATCTGCTTTTAACTAAACTGTCAAAACTCAACCTCTCTCCCTCTTCCATAAATTGGTTTTCTAGCTATCTGTCAAATAGACACCAAGCAGTTAGATGGAAGAAGGCCACTTCCCCATTCCTTAGCACCCCCACTGGTGTTCCCCAAGGATCTATTCTGGGCCCCCTCCTCTTCAATATATTTGTCAATGACTTTCATCAATCTATCCCTTTTGCAAACATCATTCAATATGCAGATGACTCCACCATTATCTGCTCTGCCATCTCCCCCTCACTGCTCCAAAAACTTACTCAGCAAGCCTTTTCAATAACTGAACACTGGATGAAAATAAACCACTTAGCACTCAATGCCTCCAAAACAAAACTTATGGTTTTCACCCCTTCCAAAGCTACCTCCTTCAATACCAACTCCTTCTCAATTACCAGCCTAAATAACACACCCCTAGAACTAGTCTCTGAAACTAAGCTATTAGGAGTACTAATTGACAATAGACTTAGTTACAATTCCCATCTACTACTAAATATAAAAAAACCCCATCAAAAACTAGGCATGCTCTACCGTCAGAACCAATACCTTACAAGCTCCTCCAAAATCACACTCACTTCCTCTTTTCTCATTCCCTCACTTCTCTACGGTGCTCCATTACTGACTAATCTTCAGGCCTCCCTAAAAAAACAACTTTCTTCCTGCTATAACAAAATAGCCAAATTCGCCAACAGCCACAGGTCCTCTACACACCATTGTTCTTCCCTTCAAAAATTAAACTGGCTTGAATTACCAAACCAGCTTACATATATTCAGTTGACTTTCGCTCATAAGCTCATTTCCAGTCCTTCTCTTTGTCCCTCCCTGTCTTCTGCCTTCAGAATGCACCTACCAAACAGAGTCCTAAGGTCCAACAACCAAAACCTATTAATAGTACACAAACCATGTCATCCCCCAGGCAAACACTTACTATCTTTTAACCTTGCCCGTCTATGGAACTCACTTCCTCCATCCATTCGTACTATCACTAACAAATACATGTTCAAAAAATCACTTCATACACATCGAAAATCCCAATGGGATTGTTCTTGCTCCCTCCCCTCATAGATCTGTAACACTCCATCTCCCCTCACACTTATCCTTTTAAAGCTTATGTTTCCTCACTATAGTTATTTAACAAAGACCCTCTGAGTTTCTTCTTCAATAACTTCCTGATTGCATATCTCAATACTGTTTTTATTTCTGAATGTTTCTCAAATTTATGCCTAATGTATTAATGTTTTATCTCTACCCTGTATAATTGTCTTGTAGTTATAGCATCTACTTAATTCTGTCTATATCACAGCTTTTCTCCCCATCTTTGAATGTTTTTGTCAAATTTAAGCCTAAATGTATTAATTTTTATCTCTACTCTGTATAATTATCTTGTAGTTATTGTATGTACCTAATTTTGTCTATATTGGAGCTTTTCTCCCCAGGACTCCATTGAAAACGGGTTCTTTTGGCCCAATGGACTATCCTGGTAAACCAACTGCAACTAAATAAATAATAAATAATAAATAAATAATAATGGGAGGAGATTTCAATTGTATTTTAGATAACTCTGAAACAACTAATTAAAGAAAGTTACGTCTCACACCCGTAAGTAAATATTTCAAGAGATGGTTAGAAAGCTTAAATCTAATAGATACATTTAATTTTAAATATTCTAACTCATTAAGTTACACACATAGCGATTATCGCTTTAATACTAAAACAAGAATAGATAACATATTGGTCTCCTCTGATTTAAACAGTAGGATAACAAAATTTTCTATTATCCCATGTCCCCTTTCAGACCATAATGCCTTAATTCTTAAACTACAAATTGATTTCAAAAGATTAAACACTATAACTAGAATATCAGCTTACATCCCTAAATTAAAAGAGTTTAAACCTTGGCTAGATTCAGAAATCAAATATTTCTTAGAAACAAATCCTATTAACGATACAAATAATATAATAACTTGGGATACACTCAAGGCTTTTTTGTATGGCAAGATTATAGGATGGTTTAAAAATAAAACAAAGGAATGGGAATCTGAATTGCATAACATACAAAAACGAATAACAGAAATAAATACAAGTTCTTATGATGTAATAGATTCTCAGGAAAAAAAAAAGAAATTATAGATTTAAATAAAAATACAATGAATTCCTCACTCATAAAACAAATCTAGCTTTGGGAAAACTAAAATTTGCTTCAATGTCAACTTCTCCAAAACACTTACATAATCTAGCAATGAGAATTAAAAAGCAGAACTTAGAAAATAACATCATAAATATAATACATGAAGGAAAAGGGAAAAAAAGTATCTGATGTGAATGATATTCTTGAAGCTTTTAAGTTCTATTATGCTAAGCATTATGGAAATAATGATAATAATATTTTATTTTCAGATCAGAAATTTAATAGTTCCTTAATAAAAAAATTACCTGATCAATTAAAAATAGAAATGGACAAGCATATCTCCATAAAAGAAATAAAAGATATAATTAAAGTAAGTAAAAGCAACAAATCACCAGGAATGGATGGAATAATAATGGAATTATATAATTTTTTTCCAAATTCAGCAATTTCTCTACTTCATAACATGCTAAATGATATTCAAACTCAAATGATTACTCCACCATCCTGGAAATATTCACTAGTTACCCCTATAAAAAAAGATAAAAGCGATCCATCCCAATGTAGTTCATATAGACCTATCTTCCTGCTTAATAATGATTATAAAATCTTTATGTCTATCTTAGTAAATAGAATTAAGAAATCCCTGACTAAAGTCATAAATGAAGACCAAACAGGCTTTATATTTGGAAGACACACATATGACAATATTCAGAGAATTTTAACCATTATAGAAGCTTTGAACAGAGACAATTCAGAAGCTCTTATAATCACATTAGATATAGAGAAAGCATTTGATTCTTTAAACTGGAAGTATCTATTTAAAATTTTGGAACTTTTTGAATTCCCATTAAACTTTATAAATTTAATAAAGAATATATATAAAGACAACCTGGCTTATGTAAAATTAGGCCCATTTACCTTGGAAGCTTTCAAAATAACTAAAGGCTCTAAGCAAGGTTGCCCTATGTCTCCCATCCTGTTTGCCCTGGCGATAGAATTATTTGCGTCTGCAATAAGAAGTGATCTAAAAATAGAAGGAATTAACTTTTACAATAAATTTAATTCTAAAATCATGTTATTTGCTGATGATATATTGCTGAATTAAGACCGAATGAAGAGTCCATGCAAGAATTAGAGAAACAAGTAGAAGATTTTTTTTCCATTTCAGGTCTTTGTTTCAATAAATCCAAATCAAAACATATACTTCTAAATAAAATAGATGACTTGCATTTGAATAAATATCAAATAATTGGAGAAAAGGTTTCTTCACTAGAATATCTAGGAATTCTTATATCTGAGAACATAAATACTACCATGACCTTAAATTATAATAAAATCCAAAATTTAATTCAAAAACAAGTTAATAGCTGGAATAAATTAATGTTAAACTTGGAAGATAGGTTACAGTTAATAAAAATGATATTACTACCACAAATAATCTATATAGCATTAGCAATCCCTATTTTACCAGATAAAAAAGTTATAAAGACAATACAGAAACTTTTAATGGATTTTCTTTGGTATCCAAAAAAGAATAGAATTGCATTCTCACATCATATTAGACCCTGGGACTTGGGAGGAATTAAATTTCCAGACATAGAAACGTATATTAAAGCTTCCATCATTAAACTTATACTAAATTGGGTAAATCCAAATTATTCATCCGTATGGAAAATTTTACATTTAACTTTCTTCTTAAATGAAAACAAAATATTAAAAAATATGGATTTGGATAATTATAACAACATATTTTGGCATGTTCTATGTCATAACTTACAAAATAAAACAACAAAGCCCACTAATTTATCATATCTGAATAATATTTATAATCTATTTAGAAAATGTATAATTACAAATCCAGATATAAAATTATGGTTCGATCTCTTAATACCATTTAAAACATCAAAGAACTTTAAAGAAAAAATCCAAGAAAAAATACTCATTAATTGGGAATCCAAAAACTTTATTTACTGGTTTCAATGCTTAAATAATCACAGTACTTTAACCACCCAACAAGTAATAAATGAGTTTAGTATATCTGAAATATACAGAACAGAACTTCAAAAAATACTACAATATGCAAGTGATTTATGTAGAATTATTAATGGTTCAAGCTTTAATACTATACCTAAGTTCATAAAATATATGCAAGAATCGATTTATGGAAATCATAATAAGCTAATTTCTATATCTAAATTATACAAAATTTTAATAGTGTATAAAACCAAAATAGGTCAAAATGTTGTAAACATTTTAACAAAGGACTTGACAATAAATCTATCATCTGAAGGTATAAATGACCTTTTGTTGTCAGTTAAGCTAACATCAAAACTTCCAGATATGGAAAATCTTCACATGGAAATTTTTACATAGAGCCTTTTATACACCATATAAAATAGCCAAATTTGACCCTGCCCAAAAGCCCACATGCTGGAGATGTACTGTAAACTGTAAGGCAGATTGGATACATATATTTTATGATTGCATTAAAAAATTCTGGGAAGATATTAATAGATTTCTTCAAGCCATTTATAATGATAAATTTGTTCTAACAAAATCTTTATTTTTTTTGAATGTAGATGACTCAGTAACTATGAGTAAAAGTGATCAATATCTTTTATGGTCTATTCTGGCTGTAGCCAGAAAATGTATAACAAGAAATTGGAAATCCACTGTTCCTCCAAATTATGAAGACTTCATATCTCTATTAAAGGAATCTGCACAGAAAGAAATAAAAGTCAAAGAAGAAAGAATTTTTCCCAGACGTTGGACAGACAATCATTGGAATAAAATCTTAATACTTATAGACACATTACAAAAGGACAGAATTTCTTCTACATGAAATTGAAATGTCATAAACTAAGATTAACTTATGTGAATATATGCCAGTAAAGGTTATACTAGTTCTATGAGATTATTCCTCTTTATAACCTTATTGGTTAATCCTTTTCATTGGACCACCTGTAAATATTGTACATATTGTTATGGTTATTAACTATTTTCTTTTATTTTGAATTGTAATTTAAAATTTACTGTATCATAATTTGTCTACAAACAAAAAAAAAGTAAAAATTATTTAGCAAAAAAAAAAAATCTCAGAAGTGTTTTTACTACTAAATTCCCAGGTATGTGAAACCCGGGCACAGTATGAGCAGTGACCACATGGAATACACCCCAAAACTGTTCCACCTGTAAGAGATAGTTGAATGGAATCTATGGGATCAAGAAAAGGTCTCTTATAGTGACTTAACCTAGAACCTATTGTACGTCCCCTTCTAAATGAAAAAGAGCATCTATCTCTAAGAAAGGGATGGAGTTTTTCGTCGGCCATCAAAACATTCCAATGCCTCTGGATGATATTCATAAAGCCCCTGGAATTACATCCATACGTAGTGACCAGCCATAAAGGCTGTTGGACCACATCTTTATTCTTGTCTTTGTAACATAATAAGTCCTGCCTATTCAAGTTTGAAGCCCACTGTTTGGCCAAGTTAACTGTACCTGGACGATAACCTCTCTCAGTGAATCTACGGGCAAGGTCATCCCGTGTGCTTGCAAGCACACGGGATGACCTTACCCGTAGATTCATTGAGAGAGGGCTGTATTCCATGTGGTCACTGCTCATACTGTGCCCGGGTTTCACATACCCGGGAATTTAGTAGTAAAAACACTTCTGAGATTTTTGATATCAAATTTTGGGCCAATTGCAGTACTGAGTGGGTCATCTATTTGATGACCTGCACTTGTTCTGCTTTTTATGTGGGGCAGACCTCTAGACCCTTTCGTTTTAGAATTTGTGAACATCTTAGTGACATTAAGAACAAACGCCTCAATAATGCTTTATATAAACATGGTTTGAAACATAAATCAGCTGCTTTTAAGTTTGTTATTATTGATTGTATCAAGGGTATATGCAGAGACAAGCACAACTGGCATGAAATACTAAATTTCAAGGAAAGGAAATGGCTAGTTAAACTTGGAGCTCTGTTCCCACCTGGTCTTAATGACCAATTTTGAATTGTATATCATCTGTTTTCATTTGTTCTCATAAGAATTTCCAGCTATATATACATATACTGGGTTTTGATTGTTCTTACTGTTTGATATCCACTGAAGAAGGCTTTGTTGAGCCGAAACCAGTTTGGATATGTGATATGTGTTATGTAGGGGATTATTCCTTCATGTTTCAATAAACAGTTTTGGATTTCGCACTTTCCACCTCTTGCTGGCTTCGTGTTTTTGGATTTTTTGTGGTACCTATGTCCCCCATAGACAGGCCCAGTTGTTGCTGTTCACACAATTGCTTTGCTAACAATAACCATCTAAATATGCTTAATAAGGATACTTATGTTTTTACACAGCTAGTCTTCTAATTCTTCATGTATAGTGATAAACATGTACTCCTAAAACTTATCAATACAATATGTGAGAGATGCGAGCGTACAATGAATCTTAAATAATTGGTCTCTCTGTCAGATAACAACAAACCACATATCAAACAGATTATCAGCATACACACTTCACCTCTTCAACAAACCAAGTGCACAACACATAAACCCACATACACAGAGTTACTCATTAGAAGCATACTGAAAGAGGAGAGACCTTGCAAATGCAAACCTTCTGCACATATTACAGTCCCAACGGAACCCACTACACATAAAAACAAATGTATCAGTGTCTCACCTATTAAGCCCTTAAGGCAAAACACCTCAAAACCAATTTCTTGGTCATAGGCAAATCCATAATGAGACACACAGATGTCCCCCTCATCAGGTTGTATAAGGAGAAAGTCATGGTCAGCTGCATGTCAGATGGGGGGTCCACAAAGTCTCGCATGCACTCAAGTCTCTTAGCAACAAGCAAAGTTACACCTCTGTCATACTCCATGTTGGAGTATATGACTTGAGACGTACCTCACTGGACTATACAAAGAGAGATATGACTGACATCTCAGATTATGTGTCCCAGACAGGTATTTCCATATACATAAGCAACATTCAACCTTCACCCAAGATGACGCCTCAATGCAAACAAAAGAATTATCAACTTCATCAATTGGCTATCTATGTATTATCACATTTATTATCAGTTGTATGACTGTGGGTATACTGTGCACTATATTCCTGAAAGTATATTTCTGCTATCTGGACTGGCCTTCACATTTGAATAACATACTTGCACAACTGGCTGAACATCCGATAATCTTGAAATGACATTACTTGCAACTGTTGCACTCTGCTTACCATCGCAATCTGCCGAGCAATGTGTTTGCATGATGGCAAACATAGTGTAACATTTTCAAACTCCCAGTATACATGATAATTGGAATTGGCAGGAAACTATCATTATTCCATTGCCCTTGATCCATGGTAGATATGGCCTGCGTTCGAGGAGAGAGGGTCATATTTAAGGCTCAGAGATTGGGTTTCCAGGAGTCCAAGATTTATGTTGGACTCCTAGTGAAACACCACAGTGCCAGGGTGGGGACTATTATGGGTCCTAGTATAAGTCAGAGGCTTTGGATAGTTTGTCCCAGGCATTAACCAGTGCCACCGGTATCCCCCACACTGGTGACCAATGTAGGCATCACTGCAATGACCTCCAGAGGAGGAAGCGAGGTATCCTTGAATGCTTGCATCAAGGAATTTAGGAAGGTGGACATCCCACATGTGTAAGTATAAAATACAGAGAGTACTTGTATAGGCAAGACTGGTAATCATAATGGTATTCTGTTCTGTTTTTTCCATAGCTGCCAGGGAAAGAGAGGTCAATGTGAGAACCCATGAGGCTAGATTGGCGAGGATGAGGGAAGCAAATGGTATGTATGTAGTAGAAGATTAGTGTTATTGTAGCTTTAAAAGTTAAAGATAGCTATTTTGTAATATAAACCAAGAGTTCAATATTAGAACTTCAAACTGAGCATGCATATCTCAACTGTAGTCGCAAGTATGCCTGCATTAGTCTGTAACACAAACCAAGAGTACAATATTAGACTGTAATCAGAGGTTATGAGTTCAAATACCACACTTTCCAGGCATATAATACTGTTAATTCTGCAATTATCTTTAAATTACATGAAAACCTCTATACCAGTGGCACGAATGTCCTGCTATAAAGTATAATCTGTATAACTGCAACACACATATGTGCAATATATGCATGACAAGGAGTGCTTGCTGCAGTCTATACTATAGTGTGCATCTGTTAGGATCTGGTAGTCTTATAAGCAGACGTTATCTGTTAGGACGTGGTAATCTTAAGAGTAGCGGTTAAGATAATAGTTAATAAAGTTAAATAATTGTATTAAATGCACTGTATTTCACATATGAAGGTACTAATGTTCTCTCTTGTTTATTCTCTCACCCAACCCTTATCTCTCTTTATTTTATTCTAATTTTATTGTATTTCTTTTTTTTGTTTTATTTCATTAAATGTTCTCAAAATGTGTCCACATGAGCCACAAAGTATTATAGAAAATGATGAAGTTTATATCACTTGAAATCACCCACTACTAACAGTTCAAAAAATAGATGCGAGAAACCATATATAGTAGTCTATGAAAAGAAGACAAAAATAGCATTGACGTTTGAAATTACTACACCCAGTGACTACAGTGTCTTACATACAGAGACACAAAGTCATAAAATACCAGAATTTTCTGGCAGAAGCGAGGGCAACGTGGAAGAAGGATACCCAGACAGTTTCAATAGTAGCAGGAGCAAAGGGTCTTATAAAAATAATTTGCAGTCATACTTAGATATATTACTGATACATGTAACTCCATATGAATTGCAAATGGTGTCATTACTGGGCACATTGCAGGTGCTGCAAATAGCACTTCTGGCTAACATCAAAGATTAAAACAATACTAATTTCCTGAACTTTAATCATACTTTGATTTAAGAATGGGGTCCATTCCTGTCATTGAGACCACATGCAATTGTTATTCACAATTCTAGAAGAAGTCTTGCAGCTACTAATAACAGAGCCAGGCCCAAAGCAGGACTAAACCAGGGGGGCATCTACTTCAGAATCTTCCTAGAGCCCAAGTCTACCCTGGCTGTTTCAAGAATGAAAACCTACCTTAAGATCCCAAAGTTCAGAATGTTTAAATTGCAAGCACTCTTACCACTTTTATTCCCTAAAGCCCCACTTGTTAGCTGAAACCCCTGGATGCCTACCTTCCTAAACCTATTTACTGGGACCACAGATGTTTAGTAAGATTTGAGGCAGGGGGCTCCTGTTACTTCCTTGCTCTTGGAATTACTACTCTGCCAAGTGTATTTACAGGCTACCTGGCTCCAGTAATTGTTTATGTCAGAACCAGGGGCGTTCACATTTATTCCTACTTGGATGATTGCCACTTATAAACATTGTTCCAGGAGAAGCAAGAGGGGGGTGTTCATGTACCACTACATGTTTCCAAAACCTGAGATTATCCTTGAACATCCCCAACTCAAGACTCACCCTTTCCAAAAGAATTGTGTTCTTTGGTCTTTCCTGAACTTCTACACTCAAAGGGCATACCTTCCTTTAAACCACATGGAAAGTCTTTTAGAATACTTTCAGACCATGAAAAGGAAAACAGTAGTCATGAGTAGTGAAATCCTGATTGCACTGAGCTTCATGGTCTCCACAGATGTAATGGCCCTCCAAACAAGGATGCATATTAAAAACTATATTAGTTTCAAAGAAGAACCTGGAGACAACAACTATCTGCTCCTGGAGGATACATTCCCTATGCTACTTTGTATTACAATGGAGCTAGATTGGTGGTCAAACCAGGTCAGAAGGGACCAAGGGGTGTTTGGTAAAGCACATTAAGGAGGACTTGATATACAAAGCATCAGGGATACAGCTCAGGGAAAAAAAGCAGTTTAAAGGAGATGATAGCTTTGATGTATGCACTTAGAGATTTCAAATGCATTTGCAAAAAGGGTATTGCAAATGACAACAGACAAGACTGCTGTATATTAACAAGAAAATAGGGAAACTCATTCCTTTCCTTGTGCAAGCTATCTATGACTGCCAGGTTGATAGCTGTTTAGCCCCAAATGACTATAAATGCAACCTAAATTCAGTCTCCATTCAACTCTATGGTTGGCCAACTACACAGATGAGCTGCAGATCCCCAAAGACAATTGTTGTAACCTTGTAACATCTCTTTGAGATGTTCCAACATCGATAACATGTTCTTCTTTAATATAAGCCTTAAAAGCAATGGCAGAGCAAGCCACCCAGTGGTGTAAACCTTGATTTAAGATGATTGTCACTGTTGAAGTGACACCCCAACCCCATGAGCAAAATGGGAAACAGGGCTTGTGGATGGATGGATGGATAAGCCTTAAAAGATTTGTTTGAAATTTCTCTATATTCATTTTCAGATACGTGGGGTGGGTATTTCAACAACACAAAACAGCTATTGCTGCATGCTTCTTTATTAGCATTTATTAGTAGGTTTTCCTGATAATACTTGAAAATCAGAACAGTTAACAAATTCCATAAAGTCAGGACACCCCTCTTGTTTTACAAATAAATGACAATAGCAGGTAATATTAGATGTAAAAGATCTTGTATGTATGCATGTATGGTCTTTTTCCTATGTTGAAATATCAGGGGTTACAGAAAAACAAACGTATGCCAATAACATAAAAAAAATAAAAACTTTAATCCAACAAACAGCAAAGCTTTCAGGCTTAACCCTTCTTCAGTGCAATTTCAATAGTTAATTCAACTTCAACTCCAAATCCGACTTCAGACCAGTGACAAGTCGAGTACCACAGGGTTCAGTCCTGGGTCCTCTCCTGTTTGGTATCTACTTCTCTGAAGTACAGGCTAACACAGAAGGTCTTTGGCTAATGAAGTTTGCAGATAACTACAAACTAGGAGCCATAATTGAAACTCGTAATGATGTGGACATCCTACAAAAGGGCCTCAGTGAGACAAATGCCTGGTGTCAAAACCATGGCCTCAAGCTCAATACCAAAAAGTGCATTGTCATCCCCTTTCATAAAAACTCTGTACCCATGAACTACCACATAGGCGGTAGTCTACTTAACACCAAAAGTATGATAAGAGACCTTGGGACAAAGGTGGACAGTAGTCTCTCCTTTGATAATCACATTGCCACAGAAGTCAGGAAATCCTTCTACATGGCACACCTCATCACAAAAGGTTTCTCATCCAGGAAAAAAGAGGTCATTGTTGTCCTCTAGTCATCACTCATTAGACCCATTATAGAGTACAACAACCCTTTTGGTATATACCTCACAAGACATCTACAACAACAGGAAAGGCTGCAGAAATACCTCACAAAGAGGATTGCCGGCCTCAAACAGATGCCCTATGCAGACCGTTTCAAAAAACTTCAGCTTTACTCCATTGCATATCACCGACTCAGAGGCGATCTCTGCCTAACATACAAAGCTATGTCAAACCCAGAACTGTTGGAACGCTCCACTTAAAGAAATCCCAATCCCTCCGAGTAACATGGTCTAGGGACCTAAACCTTGTCACCACTATAAGCAGAACATGCTGGAGGGATAGATTCCTGTCCCAGAGACTTCCCATACTCTGGAACAAACTACCTATCTATATCAAACAAAGCTCCTCATTAGAACTCTTCAAGAAAAATCTTGATGATTGGATGGGAAATAGGAAATTCACCCTGGGGATCACTTCTGTGGCTCTGCTTGACAGGGGCACAGGAAAATAATTTTCTTGGGTGGCAAAAGCCAGGGTACCTTTTCAGCTAAGCTTATATAGGCCCTAGGGCCAATAGCCTAGTACCTACCAATGAACCTATGAACTTTACACTTAAATAATATCATATGACACAACCCACCAATGACATAAAACAAGCAATTAATCACTTTTTAAAAAAGGTACACTCAACATTTTTTAATAATTTCTAAATGCAACATGCAAGAATAAAAAAATAAAAAAATGAAAGAACATTCATATATATTGCATTTGTTTCTTCTCTGAAATCATTTTATACTAACCATATCATTAATACCCAAGTACCTATCTACATATAACCTTATTATCCATTCACACTCCTTCACATCAAGAGGGAATTGTGGATTCTGTGATAGAGCAGTTGATATGTAAGGAGATGGGAAGAGCTAGAGAGTAAGCTGCTATCTGAAGGAAGTGTGGAGGTAGGTTATCTACTGAGGGGAGCAGGGTTTCAATTTGAGAAGTAAGGATTTTATGTAGCTGGTAGATACTGGTTTAAGAGAGAAACAATTTGCAGATTTAGAGGTTTGAGTGTGTGTGTGTGTGTGTGTGGGGGGGGTCCAAATGGTTAACAGCTTTGGAGTCAGAGCTGGTGACATTTACTATTTTACTGATGAATTTGACGAAATAGATGTTAAAGATGGATGCTGTTTCTTTGTGAGCATTATTAGGGCAGGAGTTAGTAGATAAGGGGTCTCCTGGATTCAGTATTTGGTTAATGGAGTGCCAGAATTTCTTTGAGTTAGATATGTGTGAGGTTGGTGGATTTTTATAAAAATTCTTTTTGTCATTGATGATGTGTTTTTTGTAAGGTTATGGAGCCCTTTCTAGTTTTGTCAATGGGCAAGGAACTTGGATTTAGACCAGGTTTTCCATGTCTTATCTCTAGTTTGCATAAGAGTGCGAGTAGTATGTGTAAGCCATGGGGATATAATTGATTTTAACCCTACAGGAGAAAGGGAGTTCAGAATGCTAAGGAATATTGAATTGAATTTGAGTACTGCCTCATCCAGTGCTAGGAGAGTTAGGAAGGACCAATTTATTGCTGTGATGAGGTAGCTAAAAGTAGCAATATGAAAGTTAGAAAGTTTATGACATTTAATAAACTTATGTGGTCTGGTGTACTATGGGGAAAATCTTAGTACTTTGACTGGAGAGTGGTCACTTAGAGAGTCTGGTAATGTTTCAGGGTGGTGATGTTTGCATGGGTCTAAGACTAGTATCCAATCAATAAGAGAACTGGTGTTAGAATGCAACCAAGATAAGTGTGCGAGCCACAGCCTCGTATAGCATTTAGAAGACAAACCTTAGTTTAATCTGAAGGTTGAATAATTGAAAACGTACATAGAGCTATTGATGAAAAGTTTAGATAAGTTAGCACAAGTCCAATGGTCAGTTTACACCTGTCCTTCTGTTTCTTTCTTGCCTCAATGTCAGTAAATGTTGCCAAGTGTTTAGAGGGGGGGGAGAGAAACAATAGTTCTACTGTAAGGATGGTTGCTCGCACATAAAATCTCAGTGAACCAGGGGCAACAACTCGGTCAGAAAAAAAAAATAATATATATATATATATATATATATATATATATATATATATATATATATACACACACACACACACACACAGATAAATCGATAATGAAAAGGACTTTGTGTTGTAGACCTGGTAGCTGACCAGAAATGAATTTCTTCCTCTGCATCTTTTACATGAGTATGAGATAATTACAGGAAGGAAGAGTGTGTGGATGATAAGACTAAGAAATAATAGTTAAACTCTAGATGTTAAAATAAACGTCATGTTTAAGATGGCCTCAGACGAGTTAAGTAAAGAGAGATGAAAACCTATGTAAGGAGCACTTGGAGAGTTATTGAAATATTGTAAATCTGCTGTTGTTATTCAGTCTTCTGCAAATTCACAGTGGCTCCAACATGGGTTAGACTAATGTTAACAGTTCATGCAAGAACAATGGTCTTAAATATAAAAAAATGTAGTGTAGTTAATTTCAGTCACCAAAGCATTTTCCTGTACTATAGCTATGGCACATCCCTCCAGCCACTGTTGTCATTTCCTTATCTTTTGATCATAATATCTCCATAGTAAGTCAGAAAGCATATATCTAGCTCATCTAATTTCCAAAAGTTCGTCTTCAGAAGTTTTAATTCCCCTTTATTCATGTCTCATCAGACCTGTTATTGAATATATTGCTCCTTTTGGCGTGTATTTGTCAAAACATATCAGTCAAATTGGAAGAACTCTGGCTTCTTAAAAATAGATCAGTGGACTCAAAAAATCTTAGCTATCAGAACAAACTAGCAGCCCACTCTCTGTAATAAGTTTCTTAGACGGTCCTCCAAGAGTATCTCTGTCAAGCATTGTCCAGCACTTTGAGCCTCGAATGATCTTGCCTTCTTTGATCTTCTCTTCTTTCATTGAACAAATGGCTTCTCAAATACATAGTTAAAGGGATTACATTTTTAACACCAAATAAATAAGACACGCTGGTATGTTGTATTATTATCCAAAGTCCTCCACCTCTGGAACAACATTTTGTACATGTCAAGCTGGCCAGCACCCTTGCAACTGTCCAGGTAAACATAAATAACTGAAGACACAGCTTCAACTTCTCTCTGATGTATTTTCTATTGCCCTTTTCTATTGTCCTTGAGGCTAAGGGAATTTTTGAATATGGGTTATTAGCTAGGCTAGTAATGGTCTGCAGACTGTTTGTCTAGTACTTATGAACACATGAAAAATGCATATTTGTAATATCAGTATATGGTACATGGGGAAGAGTTAGGTGTTTTTGACTGTTAAGTAGCATTAGTGTTATGCACATGAAATTGTAATGAAGTTTATACATATTATTTAAACTGGAATAAGAGTTAAAGTATTTGAAGATTGTTACAAATGGATATAGGATGACGTGACTGGTGGTAAAACAGGGGATGTAGTAGTAGTATTAGGTGTGAAACAGGGTATGACTGAGATGTAATGATACTTCTATGTATGTTATCATGCAGCTTGCTTTGAGGGCAGAAATTAGAGCTCAGCTATTTCAGCCAGCTCCTGTGGATTCTGGGCATATGGATCTAAACTATTTAGTCATGAGACACCATCTGAGAGATAAGCATGGATTTTATAAAGCTTCAGAGATGAGACCCAACTGTGATTTTCTTTTACAGTTTTATGAAAAAAATAGGTGGGAACGGGGTGGAGACTGGCCTTATATGAGGACTGGAACTCAACTCAATGTACCATAAGTGGCTTTTGAAGCCTCATACCTTTCATAGTAGGTATTGATTGTCTTTAAGCTTCCAACAGCAGGCCTGTGCTGTCCATAGGTATATTAACACCATTAGTGTTTTGTAGCCATACACAAGCCTGTGTGATGGCACATCATGTCCACAAAAGGCCAGCCCATGATTTCTTGAAGACAGCATGAAGTTGCCGCTATCCTTGTCACCAGAGTTGTCACTCATCTTGCATTTGGCTATACCCATCAGCTTGGAATGTTGGTCTGTGATGCCATTCGAGTTATCACATCCCTTGCATCTGGTTGCAAAAACCAGCTTATAATACTGGGCTGTCAGGTGATGCATCTGTGCACAGAATGAATACTACAAGTCCCATACCGTGACTTGCAATTTTTGCACATGAACATGAGTTTGTTTTCATCTCTCTCTCTCTCTCTCTCTCTCTCTCTCTCTCTCTCTGCGGTGAACAGCACTTAGGAACAAAGATTGCCAGTCCTGAGGCAGACCTGTTTACTCAGGAGCAAGGCAATCTTGTCTGCTCTGAGAGGCCAGAGAGTCTCATAGGGGAAGAGAAATGCTTACCAGATCAACTAACTCATGGTAGTAGGGAGAGAATGGGGATTGGAGTGCTGTACTCCTCACTAATAAAGATTGAAAAGAAGAACAAAAAGGAGACTAGATTTACCCGGCCTCATGGTGCAGAGGGATAAAGCCATGATTGCACCTTAGACAACCCATGCTTGATTAGCATTTGAGACATTGGTGGGACTAGGAGCAGTAGGATGGGACTGAGCATTTGATAGGTGCTCTACCTTAATTCATGGCAGCTTGTCTCAGTGTACCAACAACACCTACAGGAGTACAGCTCAATCACCTGCAGTAAGGGGTCTAGTGTGCTCACTCACTCTGCAAGAAGGCTGCATATGCATTGAAGTGGGCATACACCTACCAGAGACAACTATGGTGGAGTTTGCAAGCTGCTGAGAAATGTA
Organism: Protopterus annectens; assembly: GCF_019279795.1. Classification (NCBI taxonomy): domain Eukaryota; kingdom Metazoa; phylum Chordata; order Ceratodontiformes; family Protopteridae; genus Protopterus; species Protopterus annectens. The sequence continues at coordinate 1,568,118,742 of NC_056746.1, forward strand.
ATTGTTGTCTTTCTGAGAACTGTCTGAGATTCACTTGTTAATATAAATATACTGTGATACAGCTTCTCTTCCTGGGGCCTCTGCTGAAGAAGGTTCTACCCAGTCAGACTTCTCTGGTCAACAAAGACAAATAAATAAAATCTGCTGGTCTGCTTCCTAACACCAGACTCTCACTTCCAGTGGGGAGCAGAGGCACCAGAAGGTTTTTACCACTAAGGGGGAATGAACAGACCAACTTAGTGCAGGAAAGGAAGCAAGTGAACAAGAAAGGAGAGGGGTCACCTTTTAAAATGTCAAGGCAGTTATCCCAGTAAGGCATAAATGCAAGTTCAGTACAGGCAAGATAACAACATTATAGTGCTGTATTCAGATCTACTTCTACCCACCAGGTAAGATGACAGCTATCTTCCACAGATCGTTGAAGAGAAGAGAAGCATCAGGTCAGATTACGGCAGTGCAACACAGCTCTGTATGGCATCATTTATATATGCAGGTCTGTGAGTTTTGGAATTATTTTTTATTTTTTTATTTTTAGCGGGGTCTTAATGAAAGCTTTAAGTGTGTGTGAAGTGGGTGAAGGTGTTTTGTGAGACATTTTTCACCAAGATTTCCATGAAGTCTTGTGTTGAAGTGAGATGAGGCTGAGGTGAATGGTAAAGTGTTAAGGCTAACATTTCTTTCAGGAAGACCTTCATGAAGCCTTTCTATTTGAGTGGTTGGGGCTGAGATTAGTTTGAGTACTTTATGGAATATGTTGTTTAGCAAGACTTTTACAAAATTTTATGATTAGGTTGGTGTGAGTTAGATTTGTGTAACAGTGGATGTTCTGATAGTAATTTTCTTTTAAATTGCATATTTCATGAAGCCTCGGTGTTGGGAAGGGATTAAGGCATGATTGTTTTGACTGTTTTGACAGATACTTTCTTTCAATAAGACATTCATGATCCCTTTGTTTCAACAGTGGGGTAGAGCAGAGATGTAGTGCTGGATGCTTTTGAAGAGATTTTTCAGCCAGATATTTAGGAAACCTTTGTGCTGAGAATGGGCTATGGGCATTTTTTTGTGAAACAATTTATTTCGGCAGAATTTTCATGAATCCTTTGAGTTGTTGGTGGAATAAGAAAGAGTGCATGCTAACAGTCCAGCAAGGGCATGTTCATTGAGTGGATTTATACAATTTATTTGATTTGCTAACACTGCATGTACTAATGTTATTTGAAATGGTGACGCATTGTAATGGGATTTTTATACTTTTTCTCAATATAATATGATAAAGGATTTGGAATAGTTGAGGTATGGAAGGCTAAGCCCCCCCAACACACACACACACACACACACACACACACACACATGGGGGAGGTACAGTGGATCTTGTCAAAATTAAAAAAAAAATCTCTTCCTTGTTTTTCAGTTATGACTTTTAATATTATAAAACAATGAAGAATGTATTCATGAAGTATACCACTGCAGAATGAGTTGATTAAATATAGGGAAAGCAGGTAGGGTGGGGATTTGTAAGGCTTCAAGCTTTCAGAGACGTTTATCTTCAGCAGAAGTCACATTACCCTATTCTCTTGGACTGAGATTAAGGTGTAGCTTAAGATGCTTTGCTAGACTTCTTTCAGCAGGACAGTTCATGAACACTTTGAGATAGGCTGGAGATCATTCCTAAGGATAAGTAATTTAAGAAAAAAATCATTTCAGCCCAGCTGTTGGCGGTATCATCTTAGGTGTAAGAAAGCCGGGTTAGACATACATTTCAGAGGAAAATAAACACACATGAAGGCAATCAATCTGGTTAAAAACGCAACCCTCGCTTCCTCTTCTATTATAAAGCAAATGGTCATGTGACCTCTCTTGACCTCCTCACACCAACGACGTCAGTGTAAGAGCATGCATACGATAATTCACTCTCTTTTATTATTATCAGCCAACACCCCCACTTGCTCTTATGCTGTATACAAATACATTTTAAGAACATATTTTGGATAATTTTTCCTTCACATTCCAAATACCTAGTACATGAACTTTTCAATCTTCGACTTCGTAGCAGGTTTAGTAAAGACATCTGCAACCATGTCCATTGTCGGGCAATATTCAATACTTATTTTGTCATCATTAAGTGCTGACCTGACAAAATGATACTTAATGTCAACCTGTTTACATCTTTGTCAGCTTACTGGATTCTTTGAAAAAGCGATTGATCCTTGATTGTCCTCAAATATTGTTACTGGCACATACTTGCACTCTCCATCCATTCCACTCAACAGCTGCACAAGGTACAAATTCTCCTGTGTTGTGGCTGCCAATGCCATGTACTCTGCCTCACATGTAGATAAAGCCACCGTTTGTTGTTTCTTTGATTTCCATGAAATAATAGGCCTGTCTCTATTGAGGCTAAAGCAATAACCAGTTGTACTATGTCTATCATTTTGATCTGTTGCCCAGTCTGCATCACTGTATGCTATAAGCTGAAGTTTCCCTTCACTTTTCTTGTAACACAGCTGTCTGTTCAATGTACCTTTTAAGTATCTTAACACATGTTTGGCTAGTGTTATATGAGATTCACTCGGTTGTGACAAATATTGTGAAAGTTTACTTACAATCCAGCTAAGATCAGGCCTCGTGCTTGTCATAACATATATCAAACTACCCACAAGCTCACAATATTTTCTTGGCTCTGTAGATTCACTTTTACATTCAAAGTTTTTTTTTGTTCGGAAGGGGTACTTCTTATTTTACAATTAGACATTCCAAATTTCTCAAGAATTTTTGTAATGTACCTCTTTTGGTTCATCTTTACTTCACCACTATTCTGGGTAAAGTCAATGCCTAGAAAAGTCTTAGCTTTCCCAGATCTTTCATTTTAAATTTAGCTTTGAGCATTTCCTTTACATCGTTTAGTGATTCATTGTCACTAGCTGCTATAATGAGATCATCAAACCCATATAGTTAGGACCATTTTTTCATTTTTAGCCTGTCTGGTGTATACACAGTGGTCTGAGGGGTTTTGGATAAAACTATTTTTACAAAGATAATCGTGCAACATTTTGTTCCAGTTATGCCTTGATTGTTTCAATCTGTACAATGACTTACTCAGTTTACAAACCAATTTTTCATCATTATTTGATTTCTTTTGAAAACCTTCAGGTTGCTCCATATACACCTCACAGTCAATAGGAGCATGTAAATAGGCCGTTTGTACATCAATCTGGTGCAATTCTAAATCATACTGAGCTGCCATCTGCATTAGACTTCATACAGATGTCATACTTGCAGTTGGTGCAAATGTTTCGTTATAATCTATTCCAGCGACTTGACTGTAGCCTTTAGCTACATATCTAGCTTAGTAAGTCTCTGTATTATCTACATTGTCTTTTACAGTGAAAACCCACCTACCCCCCATTGCATTTTTATCTTCCGGCAGTGTAGTAAGTGTAAATGTGTTGTTTTCCTTTAAAGATTGAAGTTCCTCCTTCATAGCTTTGACCCACTTTTCCAAGTTAGACGAAGTCATGGCTTCTTTAAAGCTCTGCAGTGTGTTGCATATTAATCGGTAACAATAGTCAACATTAACTATCACATAATCGTTGTTTTCAACTTTACACTCATAGTCCTTCAAGTATGCAGGTGGTTTTCTCTCTCTCTCTTTTAGAGTAGTATGTATCCTGCCTTTCCTCTTCTTGCCTTATTTTTGTGTCTTGACTGTCAGCTTTTGATTCTGACTTAACATGCACACTTCTTCTGGTATTAAGATCTTCATCCATCACTTCTGGGTCTGTCTGAATCTGGCATTCAGCTACATTCTTAGTAACGAACTTGACTAACCTGTGTCTAAGGACCCTTCCTGTGTCAGGATAATGGACTAGATATGATGAGCTGTTTTTATCGTATCCAACAAAAATCCCCTTATCACATCTTGGGTCTAACTTCTTTTTATCTTGTCTGCATGTATAACACACTTATCCAAATTCTCTCATCCTTGAAAGATCAGGTTTCTTCCCTGTTAGCATGAAGAATGGGATCTGCCCCACATGCCTGTTATAACATCTGTTGCGAATAAACGCAGAAGTCATTACTGCATATGTCCACAACTCTTTAGGTAAGTTATTCTCTATCAACATACACCTTGCCATTTTGAACAGTGTTCTCCACTTTCTCTCTGCTGTCCCATTCTAATGGGGTGGTAAGGTGCGGATGTTTCGTGTCTTATAACATTTTTACTGAATAGTGACTGTAAGTCTTTTGACATGAACTCAGTGCCATTATCTGATCTGATACACTTTACCTTCCCATAAGGGGGCTGAATCTGCAATAAACTTTTCATTCGCCTTGACTGTATCACTCTTGGCTTTCAGAAAGTAGACAAATATTACACTCGCGTAGTCATCAGTAAATGCTAAAGTGTACTTAAATCCATCTTTTGCTACTGGCTCAATCGGGCCTGCCAAATCAGTATGGACTAGTTCAAACACAACGTTTGCTCTTGCATCTGGTTCTCTGTTTCTGCTCTGTACAAATGTCCCTTGCACACAGGTTTCACAATCTAGGTTAGGTCTCTCAACTTTACCTTTAATTTTCATTCCTTTTACCTCTTTTAATAATTTTGACACATTTTCAAAATTACAGTGACCAAGCATTTTATGCCATGCTTGAATGTCATAACAGCTCTGAGATGCATCATAATGTATCTCACTATCGCTTTCTTCATCATATGTGTCTAAATAATAGAGTCTATCACACTCAATTATGTCAGACCTGGTGCCGTTTTTATAGATGAGTTGGTCCCGGCCTTGCTTAAAGTTGATCGAGGCCCCTTTGGACATTTCTGCCTTAACAGAAAAAATGCTTTGTGGATACATCAGGATATACAGTGCCCAAGTCATCATCACCTTTACTTTGCACCCCTCTGTGTCTAGCAGCCATACCTCTGCATTACCTCTCTTCTGTGAAGGTTCTGGTTCCATCAGCTATACTCACAATGTGTTCCTTTGGTTGGAAAGTTGCATCAAAGTATTTAAACTTTTTCATGTTGTTAATTATGTGTGACGTGGCGCCAGTGTCCACCATTAATCCCTTCTGTTTTAATTCACAAATTTGATGCTCATTTATTCTGAAGACAAATGTGTGATCATCCACATCAGTTGCTTGTTTCACATTGTCTTTCTTCTTTCGTCTACAGTTACTATCCCTGTGGCTAGAGTTTTTACACAAACTACACCACTGTCTCTGGCCTTTATATTCTCTCCACCATTCTCGTGCCTTGTGTCCCTTATGGCCACAGCTATAGCATATAATCTCTGCTTTTACTCTTTCTCCAAGGTCACTTGCTTTCATCACATTATCATTACTTAATTTGGCATTAAATTTTTTTGTATGTTCATAGCTTCTCAACCATGTTTTGAACTCACCAAAACTCAACTTATCATCATCTTGTGTGATGTGTACTGCAAATGGTTTAAAACTTTCAGGCAACCCTTTCAGAATCATTGCAATTAGTAATCTATCACTGAGCTTTTCCCCAGCACTTCTTAGTGCTGTAATGGCTGTCTCAGCACTAATAATATAGGCTGTGACACTTTCACTGATGGCCTTCTGGAGGGTTGTTAATTCGGTGTATAGGCTAATTACCCTTGGCTTCCCTTTCCCGGCATAATGTACTCTCAGGATCTGAAGTGCTTCTCTACTGTCTGCGGCTTCTCTCATGATGAGGGACAAACTTTTGTCGTCTAAGAACTGTATTAGTTCTGCATATACCTCCTCATTTTTCTCAGCATCATCATCGCATACCTCCTCATTCTCTTTGTCCTCTGCGTCTTGCTGCAGATTTCGCAAAATGGCATCTTTCAGCCCTAGCAATTGCAGGTGTCCCAGAAACTTTGTCTCCCACAACTCATAATTCTTCTCATCTCCGTCAAAACATAGTCTATGCCATCAGCTTCCTACTTCCCTCCTCCACCCATAACCTGTTGGCGGTATCATCTCAAGGTTAAGAAAGTCGGTTAGACTGTAGACATACATTTACAGAGGAAAATAAACACACGTGAATGCAATCAATCTGGTTAAAAATGGAAAAAGGCAACAACCCTCGCTTCCTCTTTTATTACAAAGCACATGGTCATGTGACCTCTCTTGACCTCTCCACACCAACGACGTCAGTGTAAGAGCACACATACGATCATTCACTCTCTTTTATTATTATCAGCAACACCAGCATTCTTGAAGCATTTGTGTGTGTGTGTGTGTGTGTGTGTGTGTGTGTGTGTGTGTGTGTGTGTGTGTGCACGTGTTGATGATGCTGTTTGAATATATTGAACTAGAAAATTTTATTGGTGCAGACATTCCCTGTGTCATGTATGTTTGTTGAGAAATGTTACTACTGGGGGAGTAGTGGTGGTGTATGGCACATTAGTATTTTCTGGGGGAATGTACAGAGGCATTATTTGCTCCTATTTGTGTTTACATGTTTGAGAAAGTTTTTCCTGGTGTTTTTTGCACAGCAATTATCCTGTTCTATTTCTCTGGCTGATTCTTGTTTTTTTTGTTTTTGTGATTACTTTTTGTGTTGCTGGTAGGCTATTAAACTGAGCATGAGGTGCTCTGTTTTTGCATCTATATCAGAAGATTGAATGCTAAAATTAGTGAACGCTCTTTTATTGAACTTAAAAACATGAAACCTTAAAATGTCGAAGGAACAGATCAGCAATATTTTTCCCAGGGAAAAAATTTTCTGATCCAAAAAAAAAAAAAACAATGTATAGGCAAAATAAAGTGGGGGGCTTCACCCCCACCACACTCCCAGATGAGGGGCTGTGCCCCACACACATCCCCAACTTAAATGTACCAACTCTAAGATTGCACCACAGTGGAAAAAACAGCAAAGTCCAGAGAACAGACCATCGATTTTTTTACTTGGGGAAAGAAATCGATGCTCTGTGCCTTCGACATTTTCAGGTTTTGCATTTTAAAGTTCAATATAAGAGAGTTCGCTAATTTAAATATTCGGTCTTCTGATAGGAATCCCTGTTTTTTTTTTTTTGTTTTGATTTTTTTTCATGCGTGGATTTGTTATGATATTATATAGTGTACTGTATTATCATGAAGTGATTAGACTTACCTAAATGTCCTTTGCTGTTAACATGCATTGTCCATGAAGGTGTTGTAAGTGCCAATGATTTGCATGTATTTCAGAGTACACAGTTTTGAAACTACTGTTTGCAAGTTTTGTAACATATGGTGTTGAGTATTAGTCTGTATAAAGGTTTTCATGCCTGTAACCTGCATAGTCTGCAGTAACTTTTTTAGATTACTTTGTTATTTGGAATGTGTACATTAGACTGTTAAGTATAACTTTTATATTTGTCACATTACAATATTACAAATGTTCATAAATCCCATTCATTGTGTATAATTAATATCCTGATTTTTTTAAAGCTGACTACAAAGTGTAAGGAATGAATAAGTGGTTTGATTTAATTAGTTGGAATTGTTCGTTTTGGGCTCATAAAATATAAAAGAGGCATGCAGTGTATTGTTACATTGCAGTTTTATCAAAAAAAGTTTACAGAAATGAGAGAAACTCCATTACTAGCAAAATAACATTACTAGCATTACTTGCACTCCAGTTCAATAGCCCTTTCAAGGCACTTTGCACAGTTCCAGACCTTCTGTTTCTCATATGATAACAGCATAGCTGCTGCCTTATTAGGTGTACTGTGTCCATTTCTGCTTTGAAAACTAGAAGAATGTTTTAATCAGAAAATGTCTTCTCTCTTTCCTCATCTTTGCCTTCCTCATTTTCTGACAGTTTATGTATTTGTTTCTGTTAATGAATAACTATACCCTCTCCCTCAGGAAAAACAATTTTCCATTCTCAATTTTACTTTCTATGCTATTTAGTGTAAATGCTAATTGAGCAAATTGTTTATAAAATATCATATTGAGCTGAATATCTTACATTATTCTGAACTCTAAAATGCCAGCTAGGACACTTGTATATTCTTTCCAGGAACTTTTAGCTCATTTTGGTAAATTATTATTTACAAAGACTCACAAAAGCATGTTCAGTCAGCTTCATTTCAGTAATCATTGAGATCTTTGAGAAAAGTATTTTTAAACTGAATTATTGAACAGAAATGCAATATATTATTTCACACTTCCAAATGTGAGTAGGATCTTTTTACATTTCTATCTGTAATTTTCATCTTTTTTATAATGAATTTGTACTTATCACAGTTTCCACAAGCTTATTAAGTGAGTATAATTTGCCATTATTTTGAGAATGTTATTCTTCCCTACTGGAACATAACTGCACTGCATCTGGCATCTTTTAAAGCCATAGTGTTACCCATGCTGGTTTAATTTAATGCACATGCAAATGCAAAAGTGTCCTAAAGCACTTAGCTGCATCTACTTAATGCCTGGCCCACAGGGTTACTAGATTTCAATACTGTCCTCTATGTGTCAAGTCTATGCTTTTATCAGCAAGTCTGCTTTAAAGATAAATAAGTTATCATGATGTATTTTCTACATACTTTTTATATTTCTGAACTTATCTTCCAAGTTTTTAACTTACACTATATAGAACACCGAACAGCATTCAAAACCAATATGAGCTATCCAAAAAGCTATAGACCAATAACTTGCCTTCTGGCAATTTGCAGACTATATGCTGGAATCAATGCAGAGTGTATAGTCATTTAGAAAAAATAAAACTCAATTATGGCAACAGAACAAAATGGTAATAAAAGAATGTCATACAGAACAACTAATCATTTTTTACTAAATTAAGCCATAATAGAGAATTGTAGAAAGGAGCAGAATTGTAGTATGAGATTGATAGGTTAGGAAAAAAGCATTTGAGAGCATCTCACATTCTTGGGTAAAGAAATGGTAACAGATATAGAAGACCACCTTACACTGATTAATTATGTTACAGTGATCAAGAAAGATTGGCAAACCACGTTGTAGTTGATACAAGACAGAGGGGGATATTCTAGAGTAATTCTTTGTCACTGTTGCTGTTTTGTCTTGTCCTTAATCAATTAAGCTGTTTACTTAACAAATTAGGTTAGGTTTACAATTTGGAACACAGAAAACAACCTTATTTAAAGTCGTATCATCTACTTTCTGTAGCTGACTTCAAACTGTGTAGTTCATCAGATAAGGAGTTGAAAGCACACCTGCAAATGGTTAAAACTTTCTCAGATGATGTAAGTATGAAATATCCAATTGATAAATGTGCAAAAGCAATTAAGATTAAACGGGAATGGTGCAGCACCAAGAAAATATTGGTCTGGGACAGAAATGTGATATAAAGGAACTTGAGTTGGAGGGACAGTGTAAATATTTGAGAATTGATGAAGGGTCAGCAATAAAAACATGAACAAATGCAAATAAAACGTAATGATGAATATTTCAGAAGACTAAAACTGATAATGAAACTGCCTTGACAGCTAGGAATAAACTCAAGCTATAAATCAATTTTCTTTTCCTGTTATAACTTACAGTTTTGGGATGATCAACTGGCCCCTAAAAGTATTGAATTGATTCTACATAAAAATTGCTTCATACTTATTAAATGATACATAAAAATCAGTGTATAACATTATTATATATTCCTAACTCTGAAGAAGGTATGGCCCTTCTCAAAATTGATTACATGTATAAATCTGCAATTGTAGGACAGCATACATATCTGCTGACTTCATCAGATCCAAACAAAGTGAAAGTTCTAAAACATGAGGAGTAGTCCAAGATGACATCCTTGCTTAGTTTAGCAGAAGCATTTAAGTGTTAAGTGAGAATGGAAACCAAACTATAAGTAGACAAAAATCAAACAGCAACCAGATGAACTAAAAAAACAAATGAAAGAAAGTAATAAGGATTAGATGAGGATGAAGGAAATGTGTAAAATCCATACATATAGTAACAAGTACAGAGATCTCCTAGATCAGCCTTGTGCTGACCAAAGTTTGACACAGGAATTGTTAAGGGGAGATGAATTGAAAATAAAAGATGAACTGTTAGTAATGACAGCCCAGGATAGTTGACTACATGCATACTGCTTTACAAAATCTACTGAAAAGGTAGGAAACAGACAAATGCAGGTTCTGTAAAAACTAATTGGAAACAGTTGCACATCTTGTTGCTGGGTGTGATACACTCATGGCAAAGGACCTATAAACTGAAAGGCAGAACAAGTGGCAAGACTGTTGCAGTATAGTTTGTGCAAACACTGCAATACAGAAGTAGCTGAGAAGCATTGGAAATATGAACCATAGAGCATTATAGAGAATAAAGAAGTGTGTATCAGATGAGATAATGTTTTACAAACAGTTCAAAAATAGCTACAAGAAAGGCAGACATGGTAGTCCATGAAAAAAAAGGCAAAAATAACATTGATCATTGAATTTGCTACCCAGTGATCACATTGTCTTGCATGCAGAGAAACACAATTCATCAAGTACCAGGATTTGCAAGACAAGAGAACAATGTGAAAGATACCCAGACAGTTCCAATAATACTAGGAGCACAAGGTCTAATAAAAAAAAGAATTTGCATTCATATTTAGATACGCTACCAATACTTGTAACTCTGTATAAATTGCAGGAGTCAATTCTTGGCACATTCCAGATGCTGAGAAGACCACTTTTGGCTAACATCAAAGAAACAATACTAATTTCATGAACTCTGATCATACCCTGATTTAGGAATGGGGTCCATTCCCATCATGGTATTAGAAACCCAAAAGACTTGGAGAAATTAAACCAAGTAACAATCCCAAGTCTAAGGTGGGAGAACCTTGCAGTTCTAAGTATGCAGTCATTATCATGCCACATCTAAAAACTCAGCACTGTCACTGTCATTTAAAAATCAAAAGTTTAAGGACAGTAACATTTTTGTAAAAATTTCACAAATTCAAACCATCAGTGCAACAAAAAAGTGTTACTGGCCCAACAGGTAGCCCACTCTCTTTTGGTGCTGAAGGCTATATGTTTTATTCCCACACCAGGCCGATTGCCCACAATACAGTGGAGCATAAGGGGGCACTGCACTCCTGAGTGTGTTCTTTTTCAAATGAGACATTAAACCATGGTCCCATCTTTCTGACTTTATCATAGCTCAGGTGAAAGTAAACGATCCCAAAGCACCTATCAAAAAGAGTAGGCAAAAGTCCCTGATGCCTTGGCCGAATTTCTGCTATTAATATAAATACCATCTTGGCTCTCCCCTGAAAAGAGGCCACTAGCCTATTTGGACTAACCTGGCTAACAAAGAATAAATAAATACATTTTTATTCTTCATAGGAACAATATTAAAAAAGTGAACATGCTCATTCAGCATTGCTTCTGAGATAAGGTTTCTGAACATTTGGCATTACTTTATATGTATTAGTAATGTTATTGCTGTATTGTATTTTATATGTATTTTATATTAAATGTTATTACATTCTGATTATTTGATTTTATAAACATTATTTTTTTCAGTTTTTCTTTAGGTTTTCATTAAGATTTTACACAGGCATAGTTTGATTTACTATAACAGTTGGATAACATAACAATTGTATCAGGGATAGTAAGTTTCTACCAATACAATATGAAACACTTCAGATGAGGAAGGCAAAATTTGAGAAACATGCATAGTGAGCAAGCATGTATTAATCACCTTAAAAAACCTTTGGGTTAGTGAGATAGGCTGGACTGCATACCCTCCCCACCAAGCAAAAAGGGAAGTTGGTCTGCTTACCATGGCAGAGATCATCCAGGACAGATACAAAGACGCAGAAAGCTTCCACCTGATAAACCAAAATGGTCCTTGTCCAGACACTTGTGATGCCAGCAATGCTACAGCCTTTTTCTAATTCTCCAGAGTTCTTGAAGCTCAATGCAATACTATTGTTGTTATGGAAAAAGGTATCCCAGACTGAGAGGTGCTAATAAATGGAGACAAGCTGTCTATGTCTCATATAAATGCAGGCATGCCGTCTATGTCTCATACAAATGCAGACAAGCCATCTACATCTCATAAATGCAGACAAGCCATCTATGTCTCACATAAATGCAGACAAGCTGTCTATGTCTCATATAAATGCAGACAAGCTGTCTATGTCTCATATAAATGCAGATATGCCGTCTATGTCACATATAAATTGCAGACAAGCTGTCTATGTCTCATATAAATGCAGACATGCTGTCTTTGTGACATATAAATGCAGACAAGCTATGTCTCGTGTAAATGCAGACAAGCTATTTATGTCTCATATAAATGCAGACAAGCCATCTATGTCTCATATTAAATGCAGACATGCTGTCTATGTCTCATATAAATGCAGACAAGCCGTCTGTCTCCTATAAATGCAGACAAGCCACATATGTCTCATATAAATGCAGACAAGCTGTCTATGTGTCATATAAATGCAGACATGCTGTCTATGTCTCATATAAATGCAGACAAGCTGTCTATGTCGCATATAAATGCAGACAAGCCATCTATTTCTCATATAGATGCAGACATGCTGTCTATGTCTCATATAAATGCAGATAAGCCGTCTATGTCTCAGATAAATGCAGACAAGCCATCTATGTCTCATATAAATGCGGACAAGCCGTCTATGTATCATTCTCTGTGTTACATACGCTAGTTCCTTGAAGCAGTTAATGTAGAAAATGAATCAACTAGTCAATCTGATTAGAACAACATTTCTGTGACACACAGATTTTAGTTTAAATCATGCACTGGTCTAAGTGAGTGATTGCTTATGTAGAACCTCTTTGCCTTGGTAATATGTTGTTCACCTATTGTCTCCATAGTATATTTTCTTCAGTTTTAATTCTTCTATTTTTTTCTAATGTTTATAAGAAATCTTTAGCCAGTCGGATGACTTGTGTGTGGAAACAGGATATTTTGCTGAGCACAAACCTCTATGTAGATGTTGTCATTCATTTTGCAGTATCTTGAAACTTTATCTCTTAATTTGCTGCCCCTTGTAGACATACCTTGCAATATGATTTTTCTTTTCTTTTTTTTTTCTTTTCCATTTCGAGACTTTTATATGGGCTTTGCCTTCCCTAGTACTTGCACAATGCTATCACTCTCTTCTTTAACATCATCATCAATCACCTTTTTTCCCATTTTCTACATGGATTGCATGTTGCATTAGCTAATACCTCCTCTCTCAGTTTGGTGCTATTCTTCTACCTTATTTGGCAATCATGCTTGACTGGTGCAGGTGTTCTCTGTCTTTTCTGGATGCCTGCTTCCTGTTTCTCCCAATTTTTATTCACCAAATCATCTTCTGCATTCCTGCATGTGCCCACATCACTGTAATATGTTCTGTTTGACTTTATCTCCACTTGGAGCTACTTTGGCATTTGGCGTGGTGTCATCACATCTTTATATGTCCCGCAATGTGCATCTTGTCACATTTCATGCACACCGTCTCCATTACATCTTGCTTCCTGAGTTGCTCTGCTTTCACTACCCGAGTTTCTGTACCATAAAGAACTACTGGTTGCACCACTGTTTTAGCTTTGTTTGCCATCCTTCTGTCACACACAACCCATGAAACTATATGCCAATTGGCTGCAGACCCTCTGGTTCTAGCTTTGACCTCCTCATTTAGACTTCTATTACCCCCAACCACCGCTATCAGATACCCAAAGCTATTAAGTTGTTCTACTATTTTCACTTCTAGGTTAGGTTTAGCATCTTCTGATTTCTCCCATTTGCTGTCATAGAAGCCTTCTTGTCTGCACTCAGTTTCATGCCATATACCTTCAGTTTGGCATTCTATTTCCCTATCACTTACCAGAGGTCCTGTACAGACTCTGTAATACCATGTCATCTGCATTCAACAGCAGCGTTGTTGATCTTTTTCCTCCACCTTATTTGCTAATGTAGTCGATCATCAGTATGAATAGTAATGGACTTAGTGGTGAACTCTGATGCCTCCACACCCACTGGGAACCCTTCTGTGACTCTGAACACTGTTTGCAGTTGTGTCATCTAGGTCCTTTTACATAGCCTGCACAAATTCTACCATTATCAAATTATCTCAGGACTGCCCAAATCAACTTTCTTGGTACCAGGTGATACGCTTACCCCAAGTCTATGAATGCTCAGCTGTACTCTGTTCTTTTACACTGTTTCACTGCAAACATGGGTTGGTTGTGCTGCATTTTGATCTGAATCCAAACTGCTCATCTCCCGTCTTACTTCCTACAACTCTGTATATTTGTTTATCAATCACCATTTCCATTGCAGAAGTTTGATACCTCTATACCACCCACAGTTGTGGATGTACCCTTTTTCTTGCACACTGGTTCTAGCATGTTTTTTCTTCAAGCATCTGCCTTTCTTTCCATAGAGCTATGACTACCTTCAGGAGCCATTTCTCTTCTAATTCACTCTACATGTTGATCATACCCACTGTAACTTCATCTGAGCCCATTGCTTTCCATGACTTCATTTTCCTAAGTGTTGTTCAACTTCTTCTGTGGTGGGTTTTACTTCTTCCTTATAGGCTAGGTGTGTATGGAGCAGTACAGCTTCCCCAGGGTTTTCTTCATTCAGAAGCTACTGGGATTGATCCTTCCATCTGCCTTCGTTGGTCTGTGGACTGTTGAGCAGGATATTGCTGTTATCCATTATGAATGGTGTCTGATGACTGTCTTCCTTATCTTTCAAATTTTCCTTTGAACCTAATAGAGTTTTGTTGTGGCATCTGCTGTGTCACTTTCCAGAAGCTGGGTAATGTGCCTCTGATGTCTAGTCACAGACTTCTATAACATTATTTGCTTTATCATCCTCTGATTTTTTTATCATTCTGCTTTCTTGGTTTGCAAAATGAGCTTGTAAATTCTAGCATTTTTTTTTTGTATATCTGGCTTGGTCTATGCCTTTCAACTTAGTCTTTCAATGCTGAATCTAAGTATTACATGTGTTTTCATTTTGTTGTGTCTGTCAAAGAAATCACCATTCTTAGCTAGGACATTTTCCTCCCATACAACACTTTAGAAATTATATATATTTAGTACATGTTTCTTTGACTGGAAGAATCTTATTAACTTTTGTTTTAAATCTTTATGTTTGCTGTCTTGCCTGTGCTACAATTTTTTGACTTTGTATACAGTAATACTCTGGCAATCTTTCTCTCTCTCTCTCTCTCTATAGCTCTGTTATTTGCAGATTAAAGTTACTGTCATGTGCTGGTAGGCTGTGTATAGCCAAATATTTTTTTCTGTTATGTGTTTTTCTATTTTAGTAATCACCTTTACTGCTATACAATATTGGGATTAGGGACTGGCATAGTGGTTAAGCTGTTTTTACCTTACAGGCCAGAAGTACAGGGTTTGATTCTCGCTAAAAGAAATTGACTAGGCTTAAAATGGTCCACCAAGGCAAGTAGCTTAATGCTTATGAAGGACCCTATATACTCCCATGAATTCACCCTACCTCTTTTTTCTTAGTGTTTTAACTTAATGTTTAAATTCATCTTAAAAGTTACTTAAGTAGTTCTGGTAGCATGGTTTCGGAGCTGCAGTCTTTAAAAAAATCATTTCATTTCAACTTGTAGATTAACAAACCAGATGACTGTGTGCCTTTATATTTTTAATGCACTAAATCATTTTTTCATACTGCCCATTTTTATTGCTGTTATGTATGGGTGATCTTAAAATCATGAATATTTTGCACAGACTCATGAATATTTTGCACAAAGTGAACTGCTAGGCCCATAGTTGTCATAGTCCTGGAGACTGATAAATGCACATATCAGTGTCACATACAATATACAGGCTTATTATAAAAACAAAATATAACTACAGAGGCTCACTTAAAAGAACAGCCTCTCAGCAGTAGAATTGGATGTGCTACATAAAGAATAGGGATGCCACCCTTTTCATGTGCCTAAAAGTGGGATAGGCATAGTTATATACTAGACTAATGGCCATCTGGGGCTTTAGAAGCCTAGCAGTGCAATCCAGCCCAACTGTGTCCCTGTGTATCATGGGCATTTATTAGGAGGGGGTATGTTAGGAAGTTTCTAAAGATTATTTGGGGAGGAATGTTAGTTTGGGCATTAATGTCTGTCCCTATCACTAACATGGGGGATAGACCTAGGGTGAATTTTCAATTTTCAATCCATTAGTCAAGGTTATGCTTAAATACGGATTTGGATGGACTCCACTTTACATGAACTGGGAGCCTGTTCCAAGTGCCAGGGGATCCTCTGAGACACATATCTGTTTTGCCAGCATGCCTTATTTACGTCACAAGCAAAATTTAAATCCTTGGATCTAGTGCTTTTGATGTTCATTTTGTGGATGTGCAAAAGGTCCATTACAGCTAGATTTGAGGATGCTTTGTATGCCAGACATAGATTGCCTGTCAGTAGGAGACAGAGTATAGAGATAGGGCTTTAAGATCTTTTGTATAGGATAATGTGTTTGCACCCTGGATTCTCCTAGTAAGGAAGCTTTCTGACTGTTCCAACTGCTGCATATATTTTGTCTGGTATATGCTATAGAGAGCATTATACTCAATGGTTGGTCTGACAAGGTTCAGGTAAAGTGACATTATGATTTCCTTGGATCTGGATGTCATGCCCTTACTTATAAGTTGGATGACATGCAATGATTTTCTTACTACCTTGACCACATGTTGGTTAAAGACCAGATTACTGTCTACATATCTTACCAGATCCCTGACTGCTGGAGCACCTCTTAGGGGTATCTTATCAATGGTATAATTAGCCTGGTTGGCAGTTTTCCCAAAAGGCACTACAATGCATTTCTTGGCATTGAGTTTTAATCCGTGACTTTGGCAACAGTCATTTGCCTATGCCAAACCCTCTTTTAAGATGTTTGTGTCATGGGGGGAATTTATGATAGCTCCCAATTTGCAGTCATCTGCAAATCTGGTAAGCCAAAGGCCCTTGACATTAGCTTTTTCCTCTGAGAAGAAGATGCCAAATAGGAGCGGTCCCAGCCTGAAACTCTGAAGTGCCTTGCTGGTTACTGGTCACTTACTGGAGGTGGTATCACCAATCCTGACTTCCTGGGTCCTGTCTGTCAGCCAGCTATCAATCCAGTGGGTTATATAGGTGTTTATGACCAGTTTGCTGAGCTTGTCAACTATACCTGAGTAGGGTATTGTACTGAACATATTAGCCAGGTCTGGGTAGGTGGTATGCACTGATTTCCCTCAGCTATTGCCTTGGTGACTTTGTCAAAGAAGTCTACCAGGATTAGTAGGCATGATCATCCCTTGACAAAGCCAAACTGGGCTGAGTCCAGTTTTTGAAAGTTGTGTATGTCTTTATTGATCATTTCCATGTTCATTCTTTCTGTGCCTTTGCATATTAGACTAGTTAGACTAATAGGCCTGCAGTTTCCACAGCCGGTTGATGATTCACAAAGCCACTACATTGTTCAACTACCTTGCATCTACATCTTGTCTTTTCCTAGGTGCTGTGTACTGATTGCTCTATTCAGTGAGTCAATAATCTGAATAACATACTAAGCCACTGTTCTACTGTGCAATGAGTATATACTGACAGGTGTTATCCTGAATATTAATTGTATCTCTGTCTATCTGTTTGTGGTGAAGTGAGAATGTACTGACAGGTGCTATACTGCTTATTACTTGTACATCTGACCATTTTTCTATGGTGCATTAAGAATGTACTGACATGTGCCAGCTTGTGTGTTAATTGTATGTCTGTCTATATATCTATGGTGCAGTGAAGATATACTGACACATATGTTATTCTGTCTCCAAGTCATGCATCTGTCCTACTGAGTGCATATGCACTAACAGATGTCATTCTATGAATCACGTGCCTTGATCTGCAGTTTCATAAACAATACTGACAGATGATCCTCTATTTTTGAGTTCTATGTCTGTGCATATATCTGCAGCGTAAAAGACACTTGCGAAAAACCACTGAAAGTAACAAAAGAACTGCTGAGGAGTGCTAAAAAATCCCAGTTCTTTATTGTAAGCGCTTTCATTCATCCACACTATACAATGAACATCTTCAGACAAAACTCTACCCAACATTCAATGCATTATATAAGACAATTAATTAGTTAATAAGTTAATAAGACAATTATCAAGCTTGCTCAAGTTAATCAAACTGTTAGGTGTTATAAAAAATGCCATTACAAATGGAAATTAAAATTCTAAAAAGCACAAAGAAATTTAAAGGCATTATAATGTTTGTATGAATATATATGTATAGTGTGGATGAACAAAAGCGCTTACAATAAAGAACTGAGACTTTTTAGCACTCCTCGGCTGTTCTTTTGTATATATCTGCAGAGTACTAAGGTCATGTAGGCAGATGCTCTTTTGACTTTTTATTGTGTGCCTGTTCTTATATGTATGGTGCCATGACCATATGCTGACAGATTCAGTTCTGTCTATGAATTATGTCTGTCCATATATATATGTGATGCACTGAGCTTGTATTGATAAACACACTTTTGTCTGTGAATCAGTTTGATAGTGGGCCAGACACCCTCTGTCATACATCTGGTGCATGGTATATGGTATGATACGTTTCTGTGAGTCTGGAAACGACTAATTTAATAATTTAGTAAAATGTAGCTCTCTGACCACTAGGTGGCACCCTAATCTATCTGTTGGCTAAAACTCTCTCCTCCACTTTCACAGGTATTTTCTCTGAATACTCTCATAGACTGTATCCCTTGACTAGTTGATAATCTTCCTGCAGCATCTCATTGTTAACCTTTCTCCTCCCACCTTCTAGCTATATTCCTTTTCCTCACTCCACTATCCTTCTCTGTCTTACACCTGTTGTACCACACTTTACTTACCTGCAACTATTTGCACTGCCTCAGAAATCTGCTGCTCTCACATTGTCTCTGTACAATCTTGACCTGCTCTTCCCACTCCATTCACCCTGCAGGCTCACTCCGTTCCCCTACCCTACTCCCAATTCCCAACCAGCCCCAGTGCTATTAACCTTATATTCTAGCATCCACACCCCTTCCCCTCTTTAACCTATCACTGACTATCACTACTTAGTAGCCCCACCTACCTTAACCACTCCTCAATTAGCTTTGTACCTTTAACGTCTCTCTCTCTCATCTCTGCACACTCATTATCCTGTACTGGTTACACTATATAACTTTCCTCTCCTACTACTACCCCTATTTTAGCTTATATTAGGCACTCTTCCTCTTCATACTACACCTCCTTACCTACTAATCCTAATGGCCTCATTACAGAAAACTATATACATAACTCTTTTACTCTTAACTACTATCCTAATTTCTCTATCTATTCCCTATGCACTAACCTACTATAAACATTTTTTCTGGCTGAACATCACCATCCCCGCCAACAAACTAATTCACTTTCTTACACAAACTCCCTCAATCACAAAATTATTACCTCCACTTTTATCTACATACTTCCAATGTATCACAGATCTACCCATATCTCTAATTTCCATAACAAGAAAACCCTGAATAACTACAACAAACTCTTAAAGATTATACAAAACCCTAAACAACATCCTCTATTAGATGGTGATATTCACCCAAACCCTGGCCCAACATAACAATTCCCAGTGACCCACAAAACCTAACATCTCATGCTATCTTTACACCATAAAGACCTTCAAACTCATTCTTGATATCTCACCTCAACATCCGTAGCATTTACAACAAAATTACCCACCTACATTCTCTCTTAGAAGTGCACACATTCAATATCCTCTGTATTACAGAAACATGGTTAAAGCCTACAACTCAAGACCAAGAAATTACCCCTCCTGGATATAACATCCTGAGATGTGACCACAGAACCGAGAAAGGGGAGGTGTAGCCATTCTGTACAAATCAGAACTTCAGGTCTCTTCCTTCAGTGTATTCCTACCCTTAGATACTAATGCAGAAACTCTTACTGCTAAAATCAACAACTCTAAAACTATCTACATAATTTGTACCTATCTTCCCCAGAAATAATATCAATACTTCGGTGGTGGTGCTGCGGTAGTGTTGTTGCCTCAAAGTAAGATGTTGTCCTGTTTGATTCTCAGCTAGAGCGTCTTCTGTGTGGAGACATGTGTGAATGGGCGTACCTTCGTTGAAGGTTGTGCGTCAGGGCTGGCAACTCGGCATGTAAAAATCTACTGCCAGTCATTAGCGGACCGGAGTTCCACTGTGGCGACCCCTAACTGGGAAAAGCCAAAAGACACAACAATTCTTAAAAACTTCCTTAGCTGCCTTACTACTCACCTACCTCAGGAAACAATTGTCCTAAGTGATTTTAATATAGACTGGGCTACCTGTAGATCCCCTAATCTCCCACATAAATCTATATGTTTTTTCTCAAATAATAACTACCCCTACTAGAATCCATAAACCAAGTGGTAAGGAAACTACCCTAAATTGGATCCTTATAAACAGCCATCCTAATACATATAAATCAGGTACCCTTCCAGATGACATGAGTGACCATGGTCTAACCTATACAATTAAACAAAAAACTCATAGCCCCAATTATAATATTTTCAAAACCTCTAAAAAACACTTTCATCCAGAGAGCTTCCAAAATGGACTCAAAGCATGTGACTGGTCCCCAGTGCATCATCTTCAACTAGAGGAAGCATTCACCTACTTTAATATTAGATTCCTACAAATTCTAGATTACCATGCGCGGTCGCTCAAACCGAATAACAACCAAAATTGCCCCATGGCTCACAAAACAAACTAGACAAAAGATCCTCCTACAAAATAAAATCTGAGCCAAATGGAGAGCCTCTAAAAGCCCAACAGACCACCTTCACTTTACACAATTACAAAATACAACCAGAAAAGACATTCTACTAGACAAAAAAAACTTTTACCTGGACCTCCAACAAACCCACCAGCAAAAACCACAAAAGTTCTGGTCAGGCATTAACAAACTACTTCAGCCAGGGCACCCTAAAACTCCTGCCCTAACAGGTATCACCCATAGTAACTCTGAATAAGTTGATGATGCCTTCAACAACTACTTCACTGAAGCCATTCAAACTCTAGCTAACACATTACCCCCTATTAGCACTAGCCCATTTAATACCACAAATAGCCCAGTCCCTACCTTTCATTTACAACTAGTACCTACATCCCTCATTTGCACCCTCCTACAAAATCTCAAACCAGGCGCCCCTTCTGCTGACTGTCTTCCTGCAGAATACCTGCAAATTGCTGCCACAGCCATTGCCTATCCCATTTCCATCCTTATTAATAGGACAATTACAGAAAGCACAATCCCTTCCATATGGAAAGTTTCCCATATCATCCCTCTACATAAATGTGGAGCATCTATTGAACTTTCCTACTTTCGACCAATTGCCTTACTCTCTCCAATAGCTAAAATAATGGAAAAATGCATACACCAACAATTACTAGACCACCTCCTCCAAAATAATGTACTTGCTAACTGCCAGCATGGTTTCAGGCCTCACCATAGCACTACTACCGCCCTGCTATCCTTTTCTGACTGTGTAAACAAACATCGTAATAACAACTCTCTTTCCTCTGCACTATTCATTGACCTTTCAAAAGCATTTGACATGGTTAACCATCACCTACTTATGGACAAACTAAAAGCCCTATCACTTGACCCACAGGCATTGCTCTGATTTAAATCCTATCTGGAAAACAGGCAGCAAGCAGTGCTGTGAGACAATAATCTTTCTACACCCCTCCCTGTCAACATTGGAGTACCACAAGGCTCTATTTTAGGCCCTCTTCTCTTTTCAATTTTTATTAATGATCTAAATGCCAAAATTCCTCAAACCACCTGCATACAATATGCAGATGATTCTACTTTAATATGCACAGCCAAGTCCCTAACCTCTCTCCAGACCCTCACCCAAACAGTATTTAATATTGTTGAAAATCAGTTCATGCAACGTTGCCTCCTCCTGAACCCCAAAAAAACAAAATTACTGTTTTTTGCTCCTTCCCAAAAGTCACCACAAATTCACTTCACAGTAACCTCCAACAATGGAACTAGCATATGCACAGATACTACAACCCGTCTCCTGGGTATTACTATTGACCACAACCTTAGCTTTGACAATCACATTAATACTACCATAAAATCTATCAACAGAAAATTAGGCTCTCTTTATAGAATCAAACCCTTCCTTACACCATTAGCTAGAACCACTATTGCCCAGAACCCACCTTATCTCTACCCTACTGTATGCTTCAGCCATATATACCAATCTATCCAAAAACAAACTTGCAACCAGCTATAATAACATAGCTAGATTTGCCACTGGCGCCCCTTTTAGAACCTACCTTAAACAACCTTAAACAATTGGGATGGTTAGAACTGCAGAACCAACTTCAATGTCAACAACTTACTATGAACCAAAAAATCCTTCACCACCCTAATAATATCCCAAGCCTCACTAGCCTTATTACCCCATACAAAAATCTAGCAACACTATGCTCAGCTAATAAGCTTCTAGATTCCACTACTAAACCTAACAACAAAGCTGGGGACTCACTTTTCTCTAATACAGTGGGAAAAATCTGGAACCAGCTTCCAAGTGAACTTTTTACTCTTTCTTCTACACTGCTTTTCAAAAAACACCTTAAAGAATACCTTAAAGACATTGGCTTTGTCCCTGCTCTAACCCTGACTAATATCTCTCTCCACAATCGTGCTCTCCTCATACTTTGCTAATGTATTGTATTAGGATGCTGACCTGTATTAACCCGTTATTTAACATCTCACTGGTATCTAACGAGATATCCTTCTTACTACTTTATAAGAATTTTTATATTAGCTTTCCTTCTTCCTCAAAAAAAAAAAAAGTGGGGCTTATGTTTTTTTCAGTGTTGTCTGCTCTTTGTATTAGACGTTAGCTAAATAACTAAAATAAAGAGAAAGCATCCACAGATAATCCACCAACAATTTATTACATTAAGCGCTTTCATCCGCTAAATAGCTAGACTTCCTCAGATGTCAGCTAAATCCCATAAAGGACTCTGTATAAGTTTTTCCATATTTACATTCTCAACAATGTTCTGCTGTTCATTTTACTATTGTATATATTGTATGTTATGTTGTTGCCTATGCTTGGAGCTTTTCTCCCCGGGCCTCTACTGAAAATGGACATATATCCAGTTAGACTAGCCCGGTCAACAAATGTAAAATAAAATAAATAGTAATGTTTCACAGAATTTTTTGGAAAACATGTATTCCATTCAGTGTGATTCTCTAGAGTCTAGTAATATGTAGCTCACTGATGAACATTTCAATTCACCATAAAACAGCAATATTACTCGATTCTAAATTCAGTCAAAAACTCATCCATGTGAAATAGGATGAGTTCAATTTTTCTACACCTTATGTACTGCCTAACAGATAACATAAAAGCATAAACCTGCGGATAACAAAAATACGCCTACTTTGTTATTAGTGCATATACAAAAAATATTGTTAAATGAAATATCAGATATCACATTATCAAATAAAAAATAGAACCATAGCAATCCTGACTAATACTATTTGTATATCATAGTACAACAAATTTTTCACTTTATCTTTTGTTATCAGTTATCTAGCTATTTCATATCCATGCCCTGGAAATGACAGTAAACTAAATTGCTATAGATGAAATTCATGATATAGATATAAAGTATTCCAGGTCATTAAATTTACATTCAAGCTAATCAGCCCAATGCATTTTGCACATTCCACAACCAATTGTTGATTAGTTAGGACATTAATATGGCTGTTGTTCTTTCTATATCCATCCATCCACCCACACCCCTTTTTCCCCATTTTTGAACATGGGTGCAGGGTATCACTTCAGCAGTGACAATTATCAAAAGCCAGTGTTTACACTGCTGAGTGGCCAGTCCCGCTGCAGTTGTTCTTCCATACCCCCCCCCCACACACACACGCACACACACACACACGCACACACGCACACATGATGCACACATGCACACATGCAGACATGCACATGCACACACACACACACGCACACACACGCACACACACACTCCCACACGTACAGCCAATTTACAGTGTCCAAGCTTCCTGTTGCACATCTTTAGAATGTGGAATGTGGAATGAAAACAGGGCACCTAAAGAAAACTCACACAAGCACAGGGAGAACATACAAATCCTGCATAGTAGGCACCCTAGATGGGAATTGAACCAAAGAACCTCTTGCTGTGAGATGCCACCACTGCTTGTTTTATATATTAATGCTAAATCACCCTGCATTGGCTTTCTAACTGAAACCAGCGTTTATAACTTTTAATGGAACGAGGAGCCAGTGATTTCCATGTATGTAACTTATTAAACCATAGTGATACTGTCAAGTGTTTCTCTTAGATCATCTTAGTGATGCTTCTAGATATCATAAACTGCTTGTTTGTATTTATGTTAATATTCCAAAGCTATGCTATATGTAAAATATTTCATCTTAAAGCTGACCTGATAGACAACACAGCTGTACTGAGGCTTAACATGTGTCCCTTGCACTTAAAGGGATGGTAAATGTGGCTCATATTCATACCTGTCAGCTGTCCAGATTTTTACAGAACACACATTTTTGCCTCTTTTTTTTTGTCTGTTCAACAAAAATTGTGTTATTCTGGGAAGTCACTGATGACTGAAGTCACTAAATAATGACATACATTTCAGTCTCAGACTTCGTATCTTTCAGAAAATACATGCTGACACAAATCATGTTATTCTATCAACTTTCTAAGAGCAATATTTCAAATCTGTCCCTATTTTTCGACCATTGTATCCCCATTATTTTAGGCTTTGTCCAGATTTCTTAAGAGGTGGAGAGGTATGAGGCTCATGTGCTATTTATATTGTTTTGATGTTAAGATTTCCACAAATATTTCAACAACCTACCAGCACAGAGAGAGCAGCTGGATAAATAAAATGCTTCTGACAACATGTTTTTGTGAGTGTAGCTTGAGTGGTTGTTAAGAAATTGTAAAGTGTTTACAAAAATTAAAACTTGCCAGAGCTTGTCAGAGATTTGGAATGCATGGCTAGGCTTAAAAAGGCCCTTGTGGTTGTTAGCCTAGTAAACACCTATGAACCTAAAAACATTGCTATTTACCGTGTTTACTTTAACTTAATTAGATCCAGTTTGATACTTAGAATCTAATGAATGTGACCACTGTAAAGATTAGTTTGTGCTGAACAGTTTGCCATTACACATTTTAGTAGCTGTGATGATTCTAGAAATATGGGCATTTGTATGAACTGTAAGGATATAACTTTGTCAGGTCAAACATTTAGGATACTGCCATTGAAAGTTAGAGTGCAAATTCCCAGAAATTCCTTAGCAGTGAGAATTTAATCAAAATCATTATATCCTACTCAACTGATTAATTATGTCTACTTTTAGGTCTTCAACCAGCTTATTTAAATTACCGTCAATGAAGAACAAAGCATCCACCAATTACAAAACACACACATTTTCATAACAGTGATCTATGTCACACCTCAGACTTTGCCA
Organism: Protopterus annectens; assembly: GCF_019279795.1. Taxonomy (NCBI): domain Eukaryota; kingdom Metazoa; phylum Chordata; order Ceratodontiformes; family Protopteridae; genus Protopterus; species Protopterus annectens. The sequence continues at coordinate 1,568,144,276 of NC_056746.1, forward strand.
CTGACTGAGGTTAAAATGAAAAGCACAAAACAGCAAGAAACATGCTGATCTATTTTTGTGCTTTTTGCTCCCGTCAAAGTCAAGAGAACTGTATACACTTTTGACATTCAAATAGATGTTTCATAAGGTCTAATGAAACATAACACTCAAATCATAGTAATCTTCAGTAAGTGCTTTTGAGATTGAATTTAAAAAAATGGAAGAAATAATACAAACTGCATGCTACCTGCAATTTATTCTGTAAGAAAAGTTGCACAACTAATTGAGGCCTTATTAGAGGCAATCTGTACAGTGGGCTTCAGTACTAGTCGACAATGTGCTATTACAGCAAGCAGCGTGAATACCACAGCTGTCTGAGATGAAAGCTGAAATTATACTGGACAATAACAGCCAGGTATTTAAGAAAAAAATATGGAGGAAGGGTTTCCCTGAAATTTTATGTATTACTTATTTCTTTTTCAGATCAAATGAGTGCAAAGAAGTGATAAAAGATGTTAGCCCAAGCAATGACCATTGCCTAGACTGGAATCTGACATCCTTAGTGTATGTTTTGATAAGATGCTAAATATAATTAACACAATTCCTGCACTGTATTTGGATGGAACCAGACCCCATAAGTAAGATACTCAGCTTCAAATGCAGTGCTGGATTTTCTTCATTTGTATAAGTCTGAAAAAAACATTTCCAAATGATTGTTATTGCCATTATTTTCTTTCTTTGCATTTGCTTTAAAGCTGTGGGTGCATTATACCTAGCACATCTGGTATTTGCATGGTTACTAGGTTTATAATAATGATTTACATGTTTTCTTGTTTACACTATGTAAACAGCATGCATGTTTCTCTGGAAATGGCTTCTACATAGTAAGGCCAACCTAGTCAGAAAGGAGGAAAGGCATTTAATGACTCATTTATCTTAGAAGTCAGTGACACATTTTATTTTCACAGTATTTGACCCACAACTTTTGGTATAAGCAACCTTCCATCATATATGCGAGACCAAATAAGGCCATCAACTTCAAATTACACAGTGTGAGGTACCTTATCTAAAATAAATGTACACACACTACCCATTATTGACCCTCTTTATCCAAGCCAAAAATACACTAGCTGAACTATAGTACACCCTTCTCATCGCTTAGTATTTTATTGTACTTTTGCAGCTTAGTAACCCAAATACTTCTGTTGGGCATTTCATAAGCCTGTAGAGCTCCTTCAGCTTTTGTCAGTCTTCATTCCATACCATATTTTTATGTTAAACCATGAAGCTGATGATGTTCCTAAGTGTAGGAGAACAGAAATTTTTTTTGTTTTACTTTTCTTTTCTTTTTTAAGTTTGAATTGACCTACATTTCCCCTTGTTGGTAAATGTTGGCCACGGCTTTTAAGATGCTACTGACATTATAACCAATGTGCTCAGTGAGTAAACAGTGTCCTCATGGCTGATCTGGTGAACACATTGCCAAACATAAAATGGCAGATATGGGTGCACAGTGGCCACTGGCAGCAGCTGCTCTACTGTACTATATTTGGTGGCATTGACGTGAAAAAGTAAGCAAAACTCTGCTTATGAAGATACTCAAGGGAACAGGTGGATAACTGTCAGGTGTTTCTGTGGCCAAGCAATTAAAATGCATGAAATAACATGGACTGATATAACATTGTGTGCTCCTAACACTGCAATGTATAACACTAGCAAATGGCAAGGACATTGACATTTGGTTCTCAAAAGTTATATTCCTTTTGAGATTACATCAAGGAATCAATGATTTTTAAGTACCCTTTCTAGTCATTTTTTGTATATCTATATCTATGCAAATGTAAAACTGATTCTAACTATAAAATACACATTAAGCAAATTGGCAATATAATAAGTTTTAAATATAAGTTACACTGAAAGAGCATTTTGGTAAAAAATGTTACATTTCATGTAACTCTTCCATTTTTCCAGTACTATCAAAATTTGGGGTTTACTTGTACTTTTCCAGAAATAAAGAAAATCATTGCATTTGGGAGATTGAAGGGATTCTATGTCTAATTCTGAAACAGCTGCCTTTCAGGAAGGTGAGACCCAATAATGTGAGTCCTGACACTTTTAAAATTGAAGTTAATGTTGCTATGAAAATGCATGTACTGGATGTTTAACAGCGTTTACGGACTTTGTGATTAAGTTTTGGACTTATTTATTTTTCGAATAAAGTGCGGATTGTGTGCGCTGCCTTCAGATTCTTTTGTTTTATCAGTTTTATGTTTGCTGGCTCCTTTTGGTTGTTTTCTTGGTTGGGAGCACAGCTATGGCAGACAGCTCACACTTATCTTGCCGCGAGGAAGTGGGGCAGACTCGCAAGCTAATCGGACAGCTCACGGAGCTGATCGAGTTACTCACCCCGATGTGCTTTGCTCTGACTGGCAGGAAGTCAACGGACGTATCCAACAAACAGGAAGGGACCGAAAGGTTGAGAGGAACTAAGCAGAAGAGGAAAAGGCTGTATCATGACTCCGGCTCTACGTCCGAAGATGGGGCAGAACCGAATGGTGGCACATTTGACCCTGCCAATACACCAGCGATTTTGGGTTCTTTAAAAACATTAGAACATTCTTCTGGAGCAGAAGCTACTAACGGGCGTGTTGGCACTATTTCTAACACTACGGGCAGCAATGCTCCAGGTACTGTTCCGATTCCTTCACTTAATGAGTATCTCAACAATGACAATTTAACTGACTGGTTACATAACCAGCGTGGATTCAACATTTCCACAAATAACGATGATTCACCACAGGATGGTGACTCCTATAGTGTTAAATTAGATAAATTGCACAAATGTATGTATAAATATAAAATGCTATGCATTGAAAATTCATATCTAACAACCTGCATTAAGCACAATATTGTACCTAAGGGGCTCAGGGTTTGGAAATACCCTAACAATGTTGAAATAGGGACTGCATATCACAAGGACCTCATAGATATATTTAACAGATGTGGTCTGGAGATTTTGGGACGCATCATCAAAGAAAACACTAAACAGTTAGCAGACCTTGAGGAGGAAATCTATGCCTTAGATAATTTCATCAAACATGACTTGTTCTTTGAAATAAAACAGGAAAAGGACAAATATTTTAATTTAAGGTTAGAAATAGATGCAAAATGTAAAACGCTAGAGCAGAGGAAAATTAATAAACTTAAGAGGGACTTGGATGAATATAAAAACAATGCGAATTACCCATCACCACCATTCAGGGGAAATGCACACAATGTCAAAAACCAGTCTGACTACATGAGAGGTAACAACTATAAAGGTCAATATAAAAATAAAAACACAGAATGGGTTCTTGAGGACTATGATAATGAATTTCCCCCATTAGAGGACTTAGAGTTACCATATAATGTACATAGAAAAGGACAAGGTCCTCAGAATTTTCAGAGGGGGGGAGGAAGAAGGGGGAGAGGGAGGTACTAAGGAACACCTTCTATACCCCCACCCCTGCTGTTCCCCCATTAACTAGTCCTCTAACCCTCTCTGCACCTGACACTGAGGGTGATACTGATGGGGATACTGAGATTTTACATACAGGTACTACACATTCCCTCAAAAACTTTTCTATTTACAATTTTAGCAATATCATTTTAAATAAGGGACACTTTGATCTCCTCAGCAAAGGATTTAAATTCATTCCAAGTACCCGAGGAGACCTAGTTAAAACTATAATTGATATGAAGCTGTTTCTTAGGAAAATAAACTTGCAAGCTATTTTACCTACTGTATCATCAAACACTGAACAACCACACCTTGGTCTTACAAGACGTAGCATTTACAACCCCCAGCTCCTCCCACAACTAAAAAATCTGGAGATGGTCTTTGAAAATGAGATTCGAAAAGAATTCAAACAACATCACTTGAAGTATAACTTAACAAAGGAGGAATATGCAACACTAGAAGAATTAAAGAAGAACACATCAATCAGAATCATGAAACCAGATAAGGGAGGTGGAGTAGTTATAATGGAGAACATTATATACGAAGGAAAAATGAACAAAATTCTTCGTGAAGAGACAAAGTATAGAAATGTTTCCATGGATGAGGTCGAAGTGGCTTATCAAAAGATAGATATGGCACTTGATCATATGATTATTGAAGGAACAATTAACAACAATACGCATAAGTTTTTATCAGTGCCCAAACCAAAGGTTCCAATAATATTCGGTATTCAAGGTCCATAAGAATGTAAGCGACCCACCACTCAGACCGATCGTGTCGGCTGACTGCTTAAAGACGCTGCCTATGGCCAAATTTGTGGACAATAAGATCAAACATATTTGCAACAACTTTGGTCATATACTAAAAGACTCATGGGACCTACTTAGGAATATTACATCTACCCTCTTTTCTGAGAATTTGATTTTTGTTACCATTGATGTGGTGGACCTCTTCACGTGTATCCCACACAACGAAGGAATGAGGATCTTTGAGGACATGATTTTTATGGACAACACCTTAACACACACAGAAAAGGTTGCCGTAGTGGGACTTATGGACAACATTTTGAAATACAATTTTCTAACATTTAATGGAGAATTTTTCCAGCAAATAAAAGGGGTAGCAATGGGGGCGGCGTGTGCACCAACTTATGCCAACATTGTTCTTGCAGGTTGGGAATTGAATTACATTTTGAATTCAGAATTTCAACAATATTGGTCCTTATATCGACGTTTTCTTGACGACATTGTTATCTTTTGGACTGGGGGCAGTGAAAAATGATCTCTATTTTTGGAGTATATTAACCACACTACCTCATTTTTGAGTTTTACACACACAAGTTCGGTGGACAGACTTCAATACTTGGATGTGGAGGTCCAAAAGAACAAAATTTCTAAAGATTTTGAGACCAAAATATTCAGGAAAAACACTTTCTGCAATTCCTACCTGCACTTTTTAAGTGCACACCCCCCCCCCCCATTGCAAGAGAAACATTGTCAAAGGACAATTTGTTAAAGGTTGTCGAATGACAAGCAAGGACGAAGATTTTTATGTAGAATGTAACACCCTAGAAGCCATGTTCCTTGCCAGAGGATACCCACTTGAGTTCATAAAAGATATTAGAACAGAAGTGGAACAACACAGACAGACCAAATTTAAACCTATAAAAGGCTGTCTAAATGACAAAGTTTTAAGTGAGTACACCACTAATGGTCAGACAAACATAAACATAAATCATACCCCAGCTGATTCTGATTACCAATCAGCACTTATTTTGGAATTTAATGGCTTCAATTCCAAGATAAAAAGCATGATTCTTACAGAGTGGGAAAAATTCATCTCATTCTCAGATATACCGAACATAAAAGGAAAAACACCAAAATGGTATATAAAAGCACGTAGTATAAAAAAAGTTTTAGAAAATAATCTCACAAGAGATCCTCATCATCACTTGGAGAGGGCATGCCTTAGTAACACCTCATATGGAACATTTCATTGTGGGCACTGTAAACAATGTCCCTACATTTCCAACAAAAGAGAAATCTATATTGAAGTAAGGGATATTAATATATATAGCACTGGCCTTTTCAACTGTGAGTCCCAGGGAGTGGTTTACCTTGCAATGTGTATAAAATGCAGTTCGTATTATGTTGGGAAAACTGAAAGAGTATTGAAGAGGCGGATTTATGAACATTTATATGAGATACAAAAAGCAAAGGACACCAATGCATTGTTCAAACACACTAAGTACTGCAAGGAAGCCACATTCTCCTTTTTTGTTTTAGAACAAGTAAAAAAAGAAACAAGAGGAGGTCCCTGGGAAGAATGGCTTGAATACAGGGAACTTTATTGGCAAATACTATTAGAAGCCAACAAATTACCAGGCTTAAATGAATGTATCTCAATAATTCCAGCTCTTAAATTGAGATCAATTAAAGTTTGAAACTCAGTAAACTAGTCCCAAAGAACACTAGAGGGCACTGTTGTCTGTGCTTCTTTTTTATTCCTACTAAAATCATTGTTCACATCAATACAACAAACAGTTTTTAACTAAACAGCTTCATTCTATTGTGGGTTTAGAAACCTAATCAACTACAACTTGTTTTAATCAAAACCTCTGCTTTTAAATATTGGAATTATTTTAAAAGAAAAACTTTTTATACATTGTTCTTGATATTTTTAATTATTTAGAATTTTATTATAATGAGCTCCTTAGGCTGTCTTTACTTTTATTGGTTTTAACTAAGATGCTTGGTTTTTATTGGTCTTTTCATTTGTATTCCTTTATATAATGCTTAATTAGTTAATTAACTTTGTCTGATGAAGTCTAAGCTATAGGCTGACGAAAACGCATGTACTGGATGTTTAACAGCGTTTACGGACTTTGTGATTAAGTTTTGGACTTATTTATTTTTCGAATAAAGTGCGGATTGTGTGCGCTGCCTTCAGATTCTTTTGTTTTATAAGTTTTAAATATAAGTTACACTGAAAGAGCATTTTGGTAAAAAATGTTACATTTCATGTAACTCTTCCATTTTTCCAGTACTATCAAAATTTGGGGTTTACTTGTACTTTTCCAGAAATAAAGAAAATCATTGCATTTGGGAGATTGAAGGGATTCTATGTCTAATTCTGAAACAGCTGCCTTTCAGGAAGGTGAGACCCAATAATGTGAGTCCTGACACTTTTAAAATTGAAGTTAATGTTGCTATGATAACAGCGAATTTCAAATCTTGTGCTTTTAAGCATTTTGCAGGCTTCACCCCTGTATATGTCTGATATACTGGCTACACCGCCGCCCTTATTCTATTGCTATATACTGAGTCCAAAATCAATGTGGCTTAGAACTGGGTGAATGTGCTGAGGTGCTATAATTTCATAAATAGTATATATTCTACCTGTTTGTTCTTATTTGACCGCCACTTTCACTATAAGAAGGCTTGCTTAAAAAAAATTTGAGAGTAAAAATAGCGAGACAGGCTGCTTTGCATATCTATGAGCCACCAATAAGCTTCATTGTTTAGTTCTAGGTTTGATTGCCCGGGCCACTGTCAGCATACTGTGCAGCTCTGAGCATGTCATCATTTATCAAGTGGTGCTACCGAATTCGCCTGCAAGGAAGTACTATAGCAGATGATATTAAGAGTTTCGGTTAAAGGTATCACATTTTTTGAGAATATAGCAATTTCTAATTTTAACTTCCTGACTATTTAACTGCAGGATTCTTGATTGCATAACACAAGCAACCAATGGGCTTAGATGACTATTACAGAATTAGGAGGAATATATTACAGTAGTATAAAAACAGAGGAAATAAGAGAAAAATTTAAGATAGCTGATGAAACAAGTTCAACAAACTCAAAATGACATGCACAACAGTTGTAAAGAAAAAGGCAACAGCAATACAGAAATGAAGAGTATATATACATGATATCCATTAACTTTGCAATAAATACACAAGCTGAAGTTTGTTCTTTGTGCACTTAGGAATCAGGTAGTGTATCTGAAAATAATCCATACCTTTTTCCTTATCATAGGAAAGATTCAATATGGACCAAGTTTTACAAGCTGAAATGATACAAAAATGCCCAATTTACACAGACCTTCACATGGTTGGTAATATTCTAAAATGTTATGCTACAGCGTGAAAATCAACCTTATTATTGATATCCCAGAGATGCTCAAATACTTTTTGCCTCCCTTTCTGGATGGTTTCACCTATTCGATATAAACAACAAGGAACAGGTGAGGTACTAGACTGCTTGGGCGAATCACATAAGATATGACTACAATCACTAAATCACTGATAGCATGTCACTGCCATTTATTCATATAAGATATGACTACAATCACTAAATCACTGATAGCATGTCATTGCCATTTAATCATATAATATATGACTACAATCACTAAATCACTGGCTAAGAAGGAAGAGCAAGAAAAGACTCCCATTTACTAAAAAAAAATTATCAGAGAGTTAACTGCCCCAAATGAACCAAGCAATTTTGCATGCTTTGTGAGACCCTGCATGAAATTGTGGTAGCTTTTTTAGGCTCCCCAATGTAGAGTCTTACAGTAACACATGCCAACATTTTTTAAGAATACTGTCTGGTGAATTTGAGAAAGGAGGCATAATGTATAATGAAATATACAGTGTAATATATAAATCAGTGTTTTCATACCCTTTTCTGGCTTGTTAATGGACATAGAAATTCATGACTGTAACCATATGTAAGCAGCTCCTAACACACTTCATTAGCCATTTTTTTAAACCTTGTGCTCTGAGAAAATCTTTTTTGCCATGAGAAGCTCACTACAGTAACAAACTATCACACCCCTCAGGAGGGCACCTTCAGCAAGTAAAAAGGTTACCTGCAGTAGCTTTTCTGTATTAGAGAAGTTTCTAGTTTACCATAATGAATGTATAGTTTCATGTTGAAGTTAGAGATCATATCGATTCTGACTAATACTTTGAAAAAAATCTTCAAATACAGAGACCCAATCCTGACAGAAGTATAGAAGATCATCAAAATGCTAGCAGACTTGACAGATTTGTAAAGACCCAGGTAAGCAGAACATCTGATTTCCATACTTCAGGCTTCCCTATGGAAGCCAGTTCCTTGCTACTGTCTTCTCTGTCTATCCTGGTAAATTACAAACTTCTCCTCACTCTGCCAACCACCATCTTGGCAGGTGCACCCAGTTTGCTTTCCTTTGCAAAGGGTGACACAATGTACACATGTACTCATTCAGTACTCTGCTTCTGTCAAGTTTTCTGCAATTCCCTTCCCATCTTAAAACAACCTGGCCAAGTCTATTCCTTCCTTATTTTTCTGCTATATACCAACAGAAGACTTTACTCCAACTCTTCTACCCCCTTTCAGCTTTTGCCAGCCCTTACCTTCTTGCTGCCCTGCTCCCTATTCCTCCCCTCATCACCTTGTATGCCCTAATCCCTCACCTCATCTTTCAGTGTAGCCATATTGTCATGTTGTCTATTTACTCTTCTCATATCTTAGATTCTTAGATTAGTTCTTAGGTTCTTAGATTAGTACTAGGCTAACTGCCCTTGTGAGCCATTTTAAGCCTAGCCATTTATCCCCTGTGAGATTCAAACCCTGTACCTTGTGTTTGTAAGGCAAACACCTTAACCATTAGGCCACCCTCCCAACCCTTTGTCCATAACTCTGCATACAGCATTTCTACTTCCTATTGCTTTGCTACCTCAATTTGATCTTCTTACCAAATCATTATCCACTACTCTAAAATCTCACATCAATTACCTGTTTATTTATTTATTAATTTATTGATTGATTTATTGATTTTTTTGTTTGTTTGTTAAACAGGATAGTCCAACTGTCATATACGTTTTACTTTTCAGTACAGGCCCAAGAGATAAGCGTCATTTAACAAGAAGAGAAAACAAGTACACTGACATTTATTTAATTTATTTACCCTTTGTTGACCAGGTTAGCCCCACTAGGCTAGTGACCTTTTTACAGAAGAGACCAGAGATGGTATTTATACTACTATGTGAAATTTTGCCAGGGCATCAGGGAACTTTCTGTACTTTTTTTCAATATGGGAGCCTCTATATTTATCTGAGATGCCACCTGTTCAAGCAGATGGGACCTCAGTTTAACATCCCATCTAAAGGATGACACTCTCAAGAGTGTAATATACACCCTCCCATGTTGCACTACATTGTCAGCAATCTGATCACTTGGAGATGGAATAGAACCCACAGACTTCTGGTCTTCCAGCATCAAAGGCAAGTGTGTTCCATTTTGCACCACAGACACTAGTGTAGGCCATCATGGTGTAATACAAGATAATACACCTAGAAAGAAGACACCTATTGAGAAAGTAAAACAGATTGCCTATATACAGCACAATAACTTACATAATATAGGATAATACAGGATAATAGTGCATTTGGAAGTAAGCATATCTGTAAGAGAGATGCCAATTGCCTACATTTCAAAAGACAGACCACAGTACAACACTATAGACACACAATGCATTCAAAGTCCTTTATGAAGTTGTAGTATTTAGGCAACTATGGCTATTATTAAACTGCGAGGAGCAGTGTAGAGGATATGACTCTATCTTTTTGTCTTACTGTCACCTGCCACTCTAAACCATATAGTGGCATGATCACTATTGGATAGTGATTGTTTTACTTAGTCATCCCTGATCACTCCCCTCCAATTTGCTAAGGACCACATCAAGAATTATACTTCATAGGATAGTCCCATATTAGAGAATTAAACCCCTCACAGTTGAAGACTTCAGTTAGAACTCACTCTTTTGCTGCCTTGGAGCTTGAAATCTCCTTTCCTGGAAGATTCAGATTTCCCAGGACTATATAACATTATTCCTCCTACTCCACTACCATGTCAGTATGTTATCCTCCCCATTTAATGTGCACCTGAATGCTGATGCACTGTATTTGTTTACCAGCATCCTCATTCCTGTCCCATAACCACCAGAGCCCCCTGCTTCTTCCTAGTTTCCTGTATGGCTTGTTATTTTTCCTCCTCTCTTACCTCATATATGAAATCTTCCTTATGTAAATCAAAACTCTATTCCTTGGCAACCATTACTCTGGCCTCCTCCATGTCCCAGTTTTCATTTTTGTTGTCCACTCACCTCACCATCATCACTGCATGTTTTCATATACAGCTTCCTTGTATCACATATCAGTACTACTTGACCATGCTGTGAGTTAATCAGGTTTGTTCCTCTGCTATGTTTTTTTGTGCCACATTTCTTCCCCTTTTTTGACTGCCTTAGTACCTGTTCCCTTTTTCTGCATTTGTAAAATGTTTAGCTCCTCCTCTATTTTAGAGTATAGGTACAGCCAATGAAATTTACCTTTACAACCCAGTCTTATGCCCCACTGTCCCTTTTGTGCTAATATGAGGCCTGTCTCTGACATAACAGTGATCTGTCTGCCAGTTCTCTCTCCATACTCCAACCAGTGCAAAGTCCTTCTTGGCTGAGCACTGCTGTAGCCAGTCATATTATCCACAGCTGTCACCTGATACACATCTTTTTTGGTTGACTAGATACTTACACAGTTTGCACTTCGGAGAATAATGTCTCTAATGCCCTATTTTGACATTTATCTGACACTGCCTGGCACTGCCTGGCTTTAACTGGTACCACTTCTACTATTTTGCCAAACAAATCCATCATGCCAAGCTACACAACATACATTCACCCCTCCAGTGGTGGCACCTTTCTCATCAATACTAAGATCATTGTCAACATGATCTGACCTCTTCACATCCCTATGCTAAGATACATGATTCCCTTGGTAATTGAGTGTCAACTTACTATAACCCCTTTTGCTCTCCCCATTATCGATCTTATTTGGAGAGAATAGGTCTCAAGTATGTCAGGGGGTTCTGGAGATTCTAACTTTGGTCCATAGCCAAATGCAGAAGCAGGACCTATGATCTCAGCCTTGGCTGGGTAAGCTTTTCAAACTGGAATTGTTTTTTCATGATCCTTTCTGGTGTAAACAAGGGCATTAGTCTGTCTGTATTTACAATGACTTGGGAGGTGGGGTCTATTAGATGCTTTCTGTAATGAGTCCAATAGGTTAGATCCTACAGGGTGACATAGCTGTACTTGTTACTTTTCATTTTATGGCTTTAGCATTTGACAGTGATGGAAACTATTTATCAAAGTTTTATTCCTTATTAGCCACTACGGCCTACCCCAGTAGTGGGATGAGTAGCGGGAAGGAAAAGACCCAGTATGACCGGTCAAGTATCCCTTGGGTAAGAGCTGCCTTCTCTCCCACTGAGAAAATCTTTCCACTTCTCTTGCCTGTAGGACCTTGAATTATGGAGGCTAGCTTTTAGTCCTGCCTATTAAGCTTGGTGATCTGTTAGGGTTTACTTCTCTCACACTTCAAGTCACCCTGGCCTCTCTGTTGGCTTGGTTCATAAGGCCTGCAAGCGATAGAGACAGATGTCAGTGTTATTTTCAACCATAACTGTTTTGGAAGATTGTCACTAATCTGGCCGCAAGCTTCTTCTTTTGGTCTGTTATGTCACTAATCTGGCCACAGGCCCCCTCTTTTGGTCTGCTACAAGAAAGGAGCAGGATAGGGAGGACATTTAGTTCTGGTGAACTGGGTTCTACATAATTCTATGAGGGATGGTAATTTGAAGTTCTAAGAGACTTATGATGCATTCTATGTCTCAGAGAGGTGATCTGAGGAACACAATGCTTTGCCTCGTACCGGGACCCTTGTAACCAGGTGTTTTTCCCTCATGAACGGCTACAATCTGGTCTGTTCCCTTATTGTGTGAAAGGGAGACCACCTCCATTGCTTATATACATCATAAAGGGATGAAGTGTTCTTTGGATTTATGCCCTTGCCCCATCTATATTTCTTGTTGCACCCCTCTAGTCAGGTTTTTGGGATAGACTCCCATGGGTGTGGATATGGAGTGTAGTCCTGCTTTCTTATTCTCTTGCGTTTGCATTGCTAGGTATTTAGTCAGCCTCAAAACCTATCAAGGATGATTTTAAGTGTTAGATATCCAAAAGATAAACTCTTAAAGTATTAGTTGATCTACAAAGGGAACCCTCTTACATTGATCACAGATAACCCTCTCTGTGAAAGTGTGGATTCTTCCAAGCCAGCTCAACTTAGGGTTCCCTATGAGTCCAGCAAGTATATGCTAGTAATGTCAGTTTTATATTATTAAAAAACATTCAAACATTCACTGCTGTTCCATGATTTGCAGGATGGTGCTTGTTGTGGACAGAATCAAGCTGGTGACCATAAGGGTGGGATGGGGGTGAGAACAATTAATGTAGTCAAAGTAGGATAGTGCAGCATGCATTGTCACATATACATGCTTCTCCCATAGTGTGGGAAATTCCTACAAATGTGAGAAACTTGGGGTGGTGGAAAGGACAGCACTACTTTTAGCCTTATAAATGAGGGACATTTTGTCCGTCAACTATTAAGGTAAGGATATAACTTTTATGCTCTGCAACATATATATAGTCTTACGATTTGACTCACTAATGAGCTTTCAAAAGTGGTATGACTCTGATGATGCCACAGTTTGTTTGGTGAAAGCGCTTAGTCTGTATTAAAGTTTTGTTCCTGCATTTCCTGGCTTCCTTTGGATTCGTTTTGGAGTGGTCTGTATTCTTTGTGTGCTTATTCAAAAGTGGTTATAACTTGACAGATAATGTTATTATATTCAAGTGGACCAGACCAGCCTCTAAGAGAGTTAAATGCTAAAAGAGTTAAATACAAATATACAGACCTGCTGAAGACAGAGGTCACAAAATAGTTGTTAACAGTGTACAGGCTTTTTTAAGACTTTTAGGGTATCAAGGAGTAACAACCATCTGTGATTCAATTTAAAGACTGTAGCTGATGCATAATGATGTAGTAATTGAAGAAAAACTCACGTGTTGGTCTTTCATTAACATCAGTGGTATGCCACTGTACTGAATATGGACATTACATGAATAAATATTGACTATGGACATTATGTGAAAACAAATAAGTGATATGAAGTCATTGTGTGCAGCCTGAGGTCATTTCACTAGGGAAGTCACGGCAGTAGAGAAAATGAAGCCTATAGGGGTTCAGTAAAAATGCTACCACGTGCATTTAAGTTAGCCTGCATTTGTAAAACAGACAAAAGGCTAGTCAGAATAAAGAAAAACAGAATGGAAATAAAAGAGGAGCGAAAAAAGAAATGGGTGAAGAAAAGAAAGAAAATAAGACCGATACAGGAAAATGTAAGTTCCTTACATTAGTAGGCTGTGACACGACAAGTCATGACTGCTGGGCAGAGAAAAAGAATAAAAAAATGTCTGCGACAAATAAAAAAAAATAATAATAATTATGGGATAATGTGGTACTAGCTTAAACCCTTCCATGTTTTTGTGAAGAAGCCGATTAGGTATGCAGTCAGCTAAAGATTACAATAATTTCTGATTCAGAAATCTTGGTGTTAAAATGGAAAAAAAGTTGTTAGTTAAAACTGCTGTGGTCAATGTGATTAGTGTTTTAATTCTGCAGGTGCTGAAATTGGCATATTTACTAAAAAACACTTCAACAGCTTGTAAACCCTCTTGGTAAAACACCAAGATTTATTCAGCAAATAAAAGGTGTGGCTATGGTGTCCAAGATAGCAGCAGCTTTTGCCAACCTGGTGCTCAGTGCATGGGAATTAGAGACATTAGTCCATCTGCCAGGTTTTGACAAAGTTCATATTTACTGTGATTACATTGATGATGTTTTTTTTTCCTGTGGGAGGGACCTGAAACTGAACTATATTTGTTCATTAATACACTATCCAACAGTATTCCATACTTAAATTTTGTCACGTCAGATAGTGGCAAAGTAATCAATTTTCTTGACACCAGAATATCTATAGACAATGACACAGGGTTTCTTAGTTCTAATGTGTACTGAAAAGATATGTACAGAAACAATTTTTTAGACTTTTGTAGCCAACATCCATTCTTTATGAAAAATAACATGCTGCGTGGTCAGTTTATTAGACTGTCACGACTTATTACTGATGACCTTACTTTTCTTTTAGAAAGCAAGTTCTTAACATACCTGTTTGTGAAGAGACACTACCCTGAACAGCTAGTGCAGGAAGTTTTCACAGTAGCAGCTCACAGGCATATTAAACATATAGACCTATACTCAAATATGGTTTAGTGCCTAAAGACACACTAGATCAAACTGAAAACACTGACAGGAACTGCAGTTTTCCTCTTCCTATCAACAGGGATGCACAAGGCATTAGAAACATTGTACAGAGAAATTGGAATATCATTAGAGCTAGTAAAGATTCCGCGGTGGTAGTACATACACACAAACACACACACGCACACACACACACACACACACACACACACACACACACACACACACACACACACACACACACACACACATGTAGATAGATGGAGATATTGATAAATATGAATCCGAGCCATAGTCTTATAAAAAGAAGAAAAAAAATGTATGTTGCAAGATATTGGTCAATAAAAAGCACCCTATTTTATTAAAACTGCATGAAAACTCCATTAAAACATTCAAGAAGTTTTAGTAAAATAGTATGCCATGAGCTGACCATGTGTTTACTGAAATCTTGCAGCAACCATATTTTGTTTTTAGTTTACCAGTTTGTGGTTCGGATGCTTCCTACTTTATTCTGTCTTTACAATAAGAACACTTAAGCACTCACTGACATACAGATATATGCATAGATAGATTAACTTAAATTAAATGTAACAAATTAAATCTTGAACAATGCTGTAACAAAGTTGGTAAATTTGCAGCACATAGCCCTTTCAGAACATACTA
The DNA here is from genome assembly GCF_019279795.1 of Protopterus annectens. Lineage (NCBI taxonomy): Eukaryota > Metazoa > Chordata > Ceratodontiformes > Protopteridae > Protopterus > Protopterus annectens. The sequence goes on from NC_056746.1 coordinate 1,568,159,626, forward strand.
CTGTATAGCACTGAAAAGCCTAAATTGGTTAGAACTGTCACATCAACTAACATATATACAACTTCTTGCCACCTATAAAATTATCCAGCATCCATTTGCTTGTCCAACACTAAAAAACATTCTACACAGCTATGTTTCCAGTCAGTCATTGCAATCTAGTGACCAAAAACTCCTATCTCTCCACAAGCCTAGCAAATCTGCTGGGCATTGTCTGTACTCGTGCAGGTTGCTAAGGCCTAGAACTCCTCACCTGTATCCATCAGATGTATACCCTAAATCCCATCTTTCAAAACCACTCTAAAAGACTTCCTAGCTAAAATCTAGCTCCATTCTTGCCCAAAACCAGGATAAACTACATCCCTAAATGTGAACAAGTATCTTTTCATTCCTTATACTTCCTTACTCTCCCTTCTTCACTTACTTGTTTACTGCTATCTAATTCTCTTCCCTGACTTTCTCTCTATATTGATCATAAGCCTGTTTTCCCCTCACTGCATATTGCAATTCTTATTTGTATTAGACTAACTTACCTTTACTTTCCCTACAAACTGTCTAAAGTTATCTTAATTATTAAATGATCGTCATATAACTTGGATCAATTTTTAACCGATGTTTTTATAGTATGTCTAATTTGTTATAATTAATTAAACTGAACATGTTTTGTTTTATTCTTGATAATTGTAAAATTATTGGTCTTAAAATGTTTAGAAGTAATTTGGAGTTTTTTCCCTAGGCCTCCGCTGAAAATGAGCTTCAACCCATTTGGACTTTTCCAGTATCAAATGTCAATAAATAAATAAATACACACATATAGATAGACACACATGCACACCCACACATGTTTTTTGCTGCAGTTTTAAGGAGTGCTTGCAAATTTGCACTTTTAATACATCTGATTAACATGCATTTATGAACTTGTTTCAAACATTTCTTAAAAAAATTCTTTCAGCATAGACTGTAGTCTGAAGATAGGATTTATATGAGATATACCTCTCACATCTTCTGCAGTGATATAATTAGCTTTGAGGTTGCCATTATGGAAGCAATGGAAATATACCAAAATATGTCAACTTTCTCTGTTTAATGGGAGTCTTTCAAATGAGATTATCATTGTAAATACATTTTGTTCAGAACTGTGTGCTTTAAGGACTTGCAGTGGAAAAATGTGTGTAACCCTTGTTTAAGGTGCTGATACGTTTATAGGCTCATAGGTTCATAGGTACATACCAGGCAATAAGTCTACATACCATTACAAGCTTAGCAAAAATCTCCTGTTCAAAGGTTGCAGGAGGAAAGTAAGGCAATGAAGGCCAGGAGGGAAATTAAAGCTGCCCCTCCAATTGTGTAGGTTTACCTTGAAGGTGTGCTGATCTGTTTGACATGTAGTGGAGGTTTATTTCAGAGGTGACTTATATGCCAGAATATGAATCAGTTATCCAAGCATGTCTTATTTCTTTGAGAATGAAGGTTTTGTTTCTTTTACTGGGTATTTGAGGTAAATGAGGTTTGGATATTTCATAGCTCAAACAGCTTTTTCGCAGATCTCCACAGAGGAATCTATAACAGACTCAGTACAGAAAGAGGGCTGCCAATCTGCCCTGACTACTAAGATTTTTGACCCCACTGATCTTTTCAGACAGAAATCTCTGTATTCTCACAAGCTGAGTAATATATTTAGAAAACATATATGCTAAAAGGTGCTTTATATTACAAAAGAAATTAAGCAGGTTAAAGAGGTAAGACATTTCTTTGATAAAGCCAGATTGATGAGAGTCCAGAGTTAAGAGATTTTCAATGTCCCGAATAATGAGGTCAGAGATAATATGCCCATAATTTAATATATGAATTTAATGAAGTTAATAGTTACTAGGGTGTGTGGCTAGGTCACCCTTGTATAAAGGCGTTACAATGGCCATTTTCTAGGCTTCAGGAATGCAACCACTGGAAAGCCACACTCTCTAGTAGAGCTCTTCTTTATTTTACTCAGATGATTTTTATTTTGAATATGAAATAAAACAATAAATGAATACTTATTACAATTTACAATCAAATTAGATAATAATTAACTATATGCAAATTTACATTTAGCCTGACATGTTTAAATTGAGTGATAACAAGTTATACAGAAATAGCTAGATTTAACTTAAGAAGTACTTGTTTCAAGAGGAGGTTAGATCCATTTTCAAAGTGTCAATCAATGTCAAAACCTTTTTCCATGGATTATTAGTTAATGGCCTAGGAAACATTCTTAATTATTTGGTTTTATCTTCCATCAAGGCCGTCCTCTTCAATAGACACAGAAAATCCTCTTTGCTAGGTACTGTGGTAGAATTCCATCTCTTTGTCATGCATTTCCTAACTATAGCTAGTATAGTCCAAAGTATATAGAGGCCAATTTTATTTAAAAAAAAACAAAAAAACATCAGTTATATTCAGTAATATTAAAGCCTTGGTCAAGACAAAATTATCTGTATAAATCGCCTGCATGAAATTATTAGTGCTTTCCCAAAAGGGTTTAATTTTTATACATTTGTAGAAAATATAAGACAAATCAGCTTTATCAATCTGTTGACATCTCTAGCATAACCCATTACTAGAAGGATTGATTTTTGAAACTTTATCAGGAATTAAGAAGGATCTATGGAGGAATTTCCAGGTAAATATTATCCAATAATGAAAACAAGAAGTCAATTTTACTGAAAGTAGTAAGTTTTATTTATTTTCTGGGGTTAATTGAATCATATATCCTTTAGTAATAAACTGCCAATATGCTAGTTTAAGTAATGATTTGTAGTTTTTTATTAGATTATATAAATATGAAGTTCCATTTTTCATATTCTTATTATTATATATAATTTCAAACAGTCTGATTATAAATTTAGGTGGAATTGAGAAAGAAGAATTATTTATTATCCTACATAGATCCTTGGAATATATCAGTATATTCTGAAGTATTAACCATTCATGAGAATTCACTTTGTAAGTTGACAACATATATTGTATATCCAAGACTTGCTTATTTTTTATACAATACAGCCAACAAATTAGATGTTTATGTTCCCAAGAGAAGAATATATCCCTATGAATTCTATCTGGAAAGTTTTTTGTAATGCTGAAGGGAATTAATGTTGTGAACCAAAGCTTTAAATTCATATTCATATTTATAAATTTCCTAAAGGGATCAAATAAATGATTTATTAACTAACAAAAAATCCAAACTTCCTGGTAGGAAACACCACGCTAATTCAAGCAATGTAGAGCAGTAAATCCTTCCTGGATAAAGAATTCCAAACTTCAAAGTAGAAATCACCACGCTAACTCTAGCAATGTGGAGCAATAAATCCTTTAATCACAGTGAGCGCTTTCGCCATGCGGCTTCTTCAGACTGTTACACAATAATCAAAATTCAAACAGTTAACTTATAACATGTCCCCTCACCCCATTGGTTAAAACGTCATTGCATATATTCAAACATTAAAACACATTGCACCTGATCCTATACACAAGGCATACATATAAAAAACAAGCCGCTTCATACTCAACCAAGCGGTAAAAACTAATATCACAAGATCAACATTCCATTATTAGAAATACAATACTTAAAAGAATAAATACATCAGATCCTGAGTAAACATTTTAAAAAAGCTACATGTTCCTTGTCACGTTAGAACAAACTAAAACCATAGTGACAAAGCCCTGCAATACAGCTGCACGAAAGTACATATAGTCACTATTTGCGTATTAAAACTAACCTACATATAACACACTAGAAATGTGTGCAAAAGAGCAAGCTTGTACTTACTGCTTTATAAAGATTTAATCCACAAAAACGTTAAAAACCTTTAAACGCAGCAAGTAATGCTGCTGCTTATGCTTATCCACGGCTACGCTATCAAAACAAAGAGACGCGTAGTTCCTGACTGTATCTTCAGCTTAAATTTAAAGGGACATCGCTCTTACTTAGAGCATTTGAAGCCGGGTACTGTAGTGAAAGTCCACATCAAACGGACCAAGTGCAGAACTGTGTGCAAAAGCATAACTATTCTACTGTCTCCTATCTAATAGAACAGTACAACAAAAATAATAATGAACAATAAAAAATAAATGAAAGTATTTCGAATGCCTCAAGCAGAATAATCTTACCCTTAGGACACCAGTTAACACATAAAATATCTCCTGAGGGTACGCATGAAGCATCTACATGCATTGCTTTTAAAAAACTAAACTAAGGTAAACTAGAACTGGAGCGGAACGTAAAAAGTATACATCCGTCCCCATTGAAACTAATACAGGCTGCATGCTCTATACAAACTGAATGTTGGTGTGCGCATGCGCTGCACAAAATGACATGTCTAAAGTCTATTTAACTTCGCACTTTGACGAATCGTAAACCAGCAGCGGTAATGTTAAACACTAGAATACTACGTTTTACTGTGCAATAGCTTCCTGAGTGTAGTGAACTCATAAACCGGACCTGACAAAGGACAGTGAATGAAACTCGGTCACGGCTCTGGCTAGTGTGTGTGGGGGAGAGGGTATATCAGGAAAGGAAAGATGAGAGGAAAGGGTATGGCAGACACAGGAAGGGATGGAATGAACAAAGACATAAAAGGAAGGGCAAAAAGGCAAAAAACGGGGGGAATGAATGGATGTGCCACGGGGAGAAGGGTTGGAAGACAGGAAAGGGATGGGAAAAACATGAAAGTGTGAACCCCATGGAAGGGAACTGGAGTGGCACTGGGCTAGAGTAAAGAGCACAAAATGGGTACGAACATGGAAATATATAGATCCAATGAAAGAAAGGGTGAGGAAGCTGGCGGTGCACTAAGCTAGAGGATGAAGTGCAGGACGGTATGAACATACACCTGTGTACAAGAATGCCTTCATAGAAGGTGCTAATGATATCCTTGCAAGAGAATGAGGGACACATGTAGGGGGGGGGGGTTCAAAATGAACGACAAGGGTAAATACACTATTGAGGTGTTCTACAGAACCTATTGTTTAGGTACAAATAATCTCCTTTTTCGAAGGAAGGGTCTGACCTGTACTTTATCATTAAGTCCTGGATACATCTCTGCCCTCAATCTAATGATCCATTTCATCTCATTCTCCAGGGTAAAGTTAACAATATCACCTCCTCTTTTATTCGGTGTGATTTTCTGGATAACAAAGAATGTAAACGAATGGTTAGACCCTCTCTCTTTCTGGTGTTTAGCCAGGGCATTTACCATCGATGCTGTCCTAATGTGGTAAATATGCTCCCTAATTCGTTCTCTGAGTGACCTGTTGGTTTTGCCAACATAGAACGCTTGACATGCTACACAAGTCGCCATGTAAATAATATTGGAGCTTCCACATGAGGTTTTGGTGTAAAAATTGTAATTTCTTTGATTCGTGGGATGGATAAAACTCACTGTCTCATTGATGAACATACACTGATTGCAGCTACCACACGGTGTAGTGTTCATCAACTGTGTATTAAATGGCTCTACCTCTAGATTGCTCCTGGGTTTGCACAAAATTCTCTTTAAATTAACATTCTTTGTTATCCAGAAAATCACACCGAATAAAAGAGGAGGTGATATTGTTAACTTTACCCTGGAGAATGAGATGAAATGGATCATTAGATTGAGGGCAGAGATGTATCCAGGACTTAATGATAAAGTACAGGTCAGACCCTTCCTTCGAAAAAGGAGATTATTTGTACCTAAACAATAGGTTCTGTAGAACACCTCAATAGTGTATTTACCCTTGTCGTTCATTTTGAACCCCCTACATGTGTCCCTCATTCTCTTGCAAGGATATCATTAGCACCTTCTATGAAGGCATTCTTGTACACAGGTGTATGTTCATACCCGTCCTGCACTTCATCCTCTAGCTTAGTGCACCGCCAGCTTCCTCACCCTTTCTTTCATTGGATCTATATATTTCCATGTTCGTACCCATTTTGTGCTCTTTACTCTAGCCCAGTGCCACTCCAGTTCCCTTCCATGGGGTTCACACTTTCATGTTTTTCCCATCCCTTTCCTGTCTTCCAACCCTTCTCCCCGTGGCACATCCATTCATTCCTCCCGTTTTTTGCCTTTTTGCCCTTCCTTTTCTGTCTTCGTTTATTCCATTCCTTCTTGTGTCTGCTATACCCTTTCCTATCTTTCCTTTCCCTAATTATCCTTTCCTTGTTACACCCTCTCCCCCACACACACTAGCCAGAGCCGTGGCCGAGTTTCATTCACTGTCCTTTGTCAGGTCCGGTTTATGAGTTCACTACACTCAGGAAGCTATTGCACAGTTAAACGTAGTATTCTAGTGTTTAACATTACCGCTGCTGGTTTACGATTCGTCAAAGTGCGAAGTTAAATAGACTTTAGACATGTCATTTTGTGCAGCGCATGCGCACACCAACATTCAGTTTGTATAGAGCATGCAGCCTGTATTAGTTTCAATGGGGACGGATGTATACTTTTTACGTTCCGCTCCAGTTCTAGTTTACCTTAGTTTAGTTTTTTAGAAGCAATGCATGTAGATGCTTCATGCGTACCCTCAGGAGATATTTTATGTGTTAACTGGTGTTCTAAGGGTAAGATTATTCTGCTTGAGGCATTCGAAATACTTTCATTTATTTTTTATTGTTCATTATTATTTTTGTTGTACTGTTCTATTAGATAGGAGACAGTAGAATAGTTATGCTTTTGCACACAGTTCTGCACTTGGTCCGTTTGATGTGGACTTTCACTACAGTACCCGGCTTCAAATGCTCTAAGTAAGAGCGATGTCCCTTTAAATTTAAGCTGAAGATACAGTCAGGAACTACGCGTCTCTTTGTTTTGATAGCGTAGCCGTGGATAAGCATAAGCAGCAGCATTACTTGCTGCGTTTAAAGGTTTTTAACGTTTTTGTGGATTAAATCTTTATAAAGCAGTAAGTACAAGCTTGCTCTTTTGCACACATTTCTAGTGTGTTATATGTAGGTTAGTTTTAATACGCAAATAGTGACTATATGTACTTTTGTGCAGCTGTATTACAGGACTTTGTCACTATGGTTTTAGTTTGTTCTAACGTGACAAGGAATATGCAGTTTTTTAAATGTTTACTCAGGATCTGATGTATTTATTGTTTTAGTATTGTATTTTTAATAATGGAATGTTGATCTTGTGGTATTAGTTTTTACCGCTTGGTTGAGTACGAAGCGGCTTGTTTCTTGTATGTATGCCTTGTGTTTAGAATCAGGTGCAATGTGTTTTAATGTTTGAATATATGCATTGACGTTTTAACCAATGAGGTGAAGGGACATGTTATAAGTTAACTGTTTGAATTTTGATTATTGTGTAACAGTCTGAAGAAGCATGGCAAAGCTCACTGTGATTAAAGGAATTATTGCTCCACATTGCTAGAGTTAGCGTGGTGATTTCTACTTTGAAGTTTGGAATTCTTTATCCAGGAAGGATTTACTGCTCTACATTGCTTGAATTAGCGTGGTGTTTCCTACCAGGAAGTTTGGATTTTTTGTTAGTTCAAAAGTGACTTAGTGGAAGGTTTCCTTTCACTATACTATTTGGTTTGTGCATACCATTTTAGTTTTGGTTTGTGGCCGCTTGACACCAGCCCCTGCTGTTATTTGGATTACTTTATACTGTCTTTTGCTGGTGTGATACCACAAGCTCAGGGGTTACTTTTGATTTATTTTAAAATGATTTATTAAATTTGACCTAGTTAGTTTAGTTATATTGTATTGTAAATTTAAGGACAATAAGTACCATAATATATTATCCTTATCTATAGTAATAGTATTTTTAAGTAAATTGTTTTCATTTATTATTATAGTTGTATGTAACCATTTCCAGTTGGATATATAACTAGGATTGATCCATTCAATCACAGTTTTAAGTAAAGTAGCTCTTATATAAGATTCAATATCTGGGAAATTTATTCCTCCCTGATCCCATTGCCTGGTATGATGGGTATATGCAATTTTGTTTCTTTTAGGATACCACAAGAATCTTAGCAAAATTGATGTTATTTTCTTAAGATAGGATTTCTCAGGAATTAACAAAGTGTCTTGTACAACATATAAAATTTTAGGAAGAAGAACCATCTTAATCAGCTGTAGTCTATCTTCAGAAACTATGAATAAATTATATTTGCACACTAGAGAATCTATTGCATCCATGACCCTCCTATAATTAATATTCAGTATATCTTGTATATTCTCACACTGATCTATCCCCAGGTATTTTATTGTTGTGACTTGTTCTCCTATGATATGATTCTTGTCTATTTGAATATTATTGTTTTATTTAATAATAAATATTTAGATTTTTGATTACTAAAATGGAGTCCTGAGATCTTATGAAATTTCTCTATCAGATTATCTATTTCATCTAAAGCTTCTTTTGAATTCAATAGTGTAAAAAGTACATCATCAGCAAATAGCATGATCTTAGAGTTATATTGACTAAATATATTTATTTCTTTTATCTTTGGATTATTTTGTATTATAGTCAATGCAAATAAAATGGGTGACAAAGGGCATCCCTGTTTAGTACCTCTCATAACTTGTATAACCTCTGAAGTAAAGGGTCCTATTTTAATATAAGTTAAGTTGTTTTCATAAACCTTTTTAATAAATGTAATAAACGAGATAGGAAAATCATAAGCTGTTAAGATTTTAATTAAATAATCCCAGTTCAAGGAATCAAAAGCTTTCTCAATATTTAGTCCAATTATTAAGGCTTCTATATTTTCTTTGTTTAAATAATCAATTAATGTCAATATTCTTTTAATGTTGTCATGTGCATGCCTATTTTGAATAAACCCAGTTTGGTCATAGTTGATTATTTCATACATTTGACTTTTTATTTTATTTACCAGTATAGACATAAATATTTTATTATCATTATTTAATAATGAAATTGGCCTGTATGAACTGCAATTGCTAGCATTCTTATTTTCTGTTAAAATGGATATGATTAAAGAGTATCTCCACGAAGGAGGGATTATTGCATGGGTTTCCATTTCAATAAATGTTTTATGTAACAATGAAGATATATTTTTGGGAAATAATGTGTACATTTCTGTGATTAAACCATCCATTCCAGAGAATTTACTAGTTTTACTTTCTTTGATTGTATCAATGACTTTTTTATGTGTAATGGTTTTTTGTAATTCCCTTTGTAAACTTTCAGAGATTGATTTAATATTCAAAATCATATTTTCTAAATGGAATGTTCTGTTATAGTATTCTTACTTTTATAATGATTTCTGTAATGACACTTGAAAGCATCTAGTATATCTCCTATTTCCAAAACTCTCCTACCTTTTTCTTCATATAAGATATTAACAATCAAATTAGCTTTAGATTGCATTTTAACTTTAACAGATAAATTATGTAAGTGTTTTGGAGAAGTGAAGAATTTACTTTTAACCTCTCCATAGCTAAATTAGTTTTGCGATTTATTATCTTGTTATATCTTTTGTTTAAGTCTTCTGTTGTCTTCTTATTCTCAAACAAATTAAGAGATTTTTTAGATTTATATAATGTGAGTTTTCTTTGTAGTTCTTGAAGTTCTGATTTCCATTCCTTGAGTTTATTTTTGTACCAAGCAATCGCTTTTCCATAAATATAAGATTTTAATGAATCCCAAACTATTACTATATTCACTTCTGAGATGTAATATATATCTACAAAGAAATTAAGTTCATCCACTAACCATTGCTTAAATTCTTTAATTTTTGTAATGGACGAGGGAATTCTAGAAATGAATATTAGTGTTTTAAAATCCATTTGGATTTGTAGAACTAGTTAATTGTGGTATGAAAGAGGACATGGGATTATTGTGAAAGAAGTAATTTTTGTTTGAAGATCCTGAGAAATGTATAGTTTATCAATTCTGGTTTGAGAACCAAATCTATAATCTTGGTGGGAGAATAACAAAGAATTGCTAATTATAACATTAAAGGTATCTTTCAATTTTAAAGATTCGGTCCATCTTTTTAATAGTTTTGCAGTAGCTGTTAAACATGGAGATTTTTTATTAGTAGTTTCAGGAGTATCAGTAATACAGTTAAAGTCCCTCCTTATTATTAAACTATGTTTTGATATATTTGTAATTTGATCTAGATGTTTTTTAACTGTTCCCATCCCAATACCAGGAAATCAGTATAAGCTTACTAGTGTCCACAACATATTATTAAACTTCAGGATAATTATAGCTATAAGACCATCATTGTCTACATATTTGTGTATTATTTCAGGGTTTAAGGAACTCTTTCTCCATAAAATTATTACTCCCCTCTTCTTTGTTTTAAAATTGGAACATGCTAAGGTCATATAATCACTTAGGTTCCATATGAAATTATGATTCCTCTTGAAGTAAGTTTCCTGTAAAAGAATTATTTGAGTTCTATTTAACTTTAGATATGTTAATAAGTTAAATATTTTATTTGGACTATTTGGATAATTACTCTTTAAAGATAATAAAGAAAAATCCATATCAGATTATTTTGAAGAAACGTTTAAAGTGTCATTAACTTTACCTGGAGTCATCCACTCCTCTAATATTAAAATATTATTAATTTGTACACAATCATCTATCTCAGTGAAGCACGATATCACTAAAGTACTCAACAAGTATAAGTCAAGCTTGGTGAAACTAATTAACATCCTAAAAACTAAAATAAATACTAAAATTAAAGTAGTTTGATCATTAATCCCTACCCACCATGGAATGAAATACATTCCTAGTCCAACAGATAGGTACATCTGATGAACTAACGCTTTAACTTCCTTTTCCCGTTCACTTGAGCTTCATATACACTTTTAAATACTAAAGAAGTCTATTAAAACTACTATTATTTTGATTTTAAAACATTTGGTTGTAGAATGTATTGTTTTATATGAATTAACTACTACTATATCATTTCCATCTAAACATAAAAACCATATGCAGTTGAATTATACTGATTATTAAATATATTCAACTTATTTGTATTAACATATCTTTCCATATTTGATATAATATTCACTTATCTGAAACACACAAACACTTTAAATCCTTAATCACAGAGGTATGCAACAAATAACATATATTTTTGAAGATTATCACTTCCTGTAACAGACAAGCATATACTTTCAAGTACTGTTCATTAAAACTAAAAGAGACTGTAAAATTATCTTATAACATGAATATAACCATTAATCTTATTGTGCTTTAGCAGGTATTTATAGTTATGTTATAGAAAGGCATTCAAAGGAAGTGTATGTAGCTATATTAACAAAGTGGTGTAAAGCATAACAGTTCAATATATATCACTATCAGGTACTTATAGCATTCTAGATGCTTAGTTTACTTTAATGTTAAATTTAGTTAAAGTATGCTTCAGACATCATACTCTTTTAGCTTCATGTTCCCATATAAGGGGTATAACTAAATAAAGGGTTTTTAATTTGTTTCCATAAGTAAAATGTGCTTCTATAGACTGCAAGTAAACCAGCAAACATTCAATTCCTTTCCTACTCATTGCTACGACAACATTAAACATACTCAACAGTTATAGAAAAAGCTGAAACCTGATTCTCTAACTCGTGTGACCTGCAGTCTTTAAAATCTTCATTTAAAAATTCACAAGCTCTTAATTCCCGCTCAGACACTTTACTGTGAGAAAACAGCCCAATATACAGTTTTCACCCCTCGCCCTTTCCTTTTGTTTCTCATCTTTTGCAAGGATCTCATTGCCCATGGCTGCAACATGTTAGGGTCAGCTTATATTATGCTTATTCCACTTTTTACCATGTTCTCGGTATACCTTCTGTCCACATACAACACTAAGCAGCTCGGACAGTGGTACTCTTCTGTTCCGGCCCGATGTTTCTGCACATAAGTTCTACCAAAGCTGTGCCTGCAGCCCAGCAACAGTGGATTAAAAAGTACATTATGATATTATATGCATAACAAAGCTGCACACAAAGCGCTATCATTTTAGGGGGTGCAAGAAGGCATTCCTAGGACAATAACATTTCTTGCCATCTCTGCTACAAACAATTTTTACAAATTAATCCTGAAATGCAAAGATACCAAATGCATTAACAAGCCCTGCCCAAAACACTACTCAACTGATATCTATTTCCCTGGGAGGAAAATAAGCATCTTGCTATTTTGGTTATCATTATCTTAAGAATACAGTTTTCTGAGAAACCTGAATTTCGTTTCAAGTGTTGGTTTTGTCTGTTAATTGTAACACAAATCATGGCCCTTACAGCAGGAGCACACAGCAATGACCTGACAAAATTTTAGGTAGCATAACACTGTGGGATGCAACAGTTCTCTGTCAGTGTTTCTGGAATGAAAAATATGCTGTTCGCCAGAATTCAGATATCGATGTTCACAGCAATGCTCTTTAGGGGTACATATATGACTTAAGACTTTTGTGAAACAGCAACTGATTGTAAAATGATTGTAGAAGGCATATTCTATGTAGTGAATAGTGGGCAGTGAGACAAAGATTAAGGTAGAAAGATGAGGATTAAGAGATTTAATTTCATATTTAACTTCACAAACAACAGTTCTTGTGGTAAGTAATAGTTGTTATTAATGCCTGGGAAGAGAAGGTTGGCATTTGTATGATGTAGTGAATATAGGCTTATATGCAGTCAGTGCATGATTGCAGCTCGCAAGATTGCCGCTCCCATACATCACTCTAATGCATCATTTGGAGGAAGGACACTCAACTTCACTAACTCAATAGATTTTATACTGTTCCCTATCAAAGTATGTTACCTACTAACCGGTTTAGCACTTTAACACATGCAATGGTAATAAACTAGAAGATTTTAAAAAGTTAGATGTTTTATGTGCACACAGGCTGAAAACAAAACAACAGCCTGAAACAACCAATGCTGATCAGTCATAATAACATATTTTCTCTGTAACTACCTGACGGTAAGCAAAATAAACTCCAGGACTATATTGTAAGCAGATCTTCAGCGTGTTATGACTGGAACTCAAACGAGTCCCCTTCCTAACAACTTCAATCATGTCAGCAGTGAACAAATTTAATTCATGTTACTTTAATTTTAACTGTCAGTCCTCAGTTACGTTTCTTAACTTGAAAACAGCAACCATTCATATTTACCAGGGGCATTTCAGTAATACAGTCTGAAAACCATTGGAAAGCTATTATATGGATCTATTACATTCAAAGTGATATTGCATCTAGTGACTAGGGCTCTGTTCAGCTAACAGGAAATATCAATAAGCAGTTTAATAATTAAAAAAATAATTAACTAAATAAATAGACAAAACCAATAAGCTGAAAATTACAGGGTTATAGAACATAATATTTTAACTTTGATATTATTAGTTTGTGTAAGTAACTATATCAAATAAATATTTTTTAACATATATTTAGTATAAGGATAGAGAGAGAAAAACAAAGAGAAGAAAAGAAAACATAAAAAAGACATGAGGAAAGTAAAGAAAATGTTAGCAAGAAATAACGTATGGCTAATATATAACTACATTAGTAAATCATGTGTAAAGAGTTATAGGAAACATACCTTTTCCTGTATATATGTGTTATATATATGCATGAGATTAAAAGTTTTGCAACATTTTGAATCCATTTAAATGATTTTAATAGTTAGGTTGCAGTTGACACTCTGAGAGATTTCATAGATGTTGGTACTTTAGATTTAGTTTTCTGCTTCTTCTTTTTAATATCAGTCCAGCCATTTTTATCAGTGGCTCTCTTCAAGGATGGGGATGTCCATTCCATATCTTCTGAGATAGTTATGATATTATTGTTTTTGATGAATTGTAAGGCTTCTTCAGAGTGTTGAAGGTTCTCATCTCACTTAGGTGGAGTATTTTTATTTTTGCAGGGAGGACTAATTGAGCTTTAATATTGTTCTGTTTCAGAGATTTTATTAGTGGCCATACCTTTTTTCTCTGTTACAGCACTTTAGTGGAGTAATCATTATCAAATCTTATTAGATTCTGATTGTATTTAATATGACTTTTCCTCCATGCTGTTTTTAACACCAGTTCTTTGTCCATGAAAGATAAAAAGGTTATTATAATTGATCTTGGTGGCACAGAAGATGGTGATGAGGTTGATGCTGAAGTTTTATTTCTCAGAGCATGATGTGCCCTCTATACCAAATGAAAAGCCTTCTTTAAGATCTAGAATCTCTGGAATCAATGAATTTAAGAAAGCTATAATGTCCCCTCCTTCTGTTTTCTCAGGTAAACCGAAAATCCTGATGTTTGATCTTCTTTCCCTGTTTTCTAGGTCATCTACTTTATTGGAGAACAAGGTATTTTGCTTCAGGAGAAACTCTGGTTGTGTTTCCTCTTCTCTAAGCCTTCCATCAATGTCTGACAAAGAAACTTCAATGGTTGTTATCTTTGACTGATATTGCTGAAGTATTTCTTTGAAGACCTCTGTTTATGTGTGCTCTCTTTTATATTCTGTAGATTAACCTTGAAGTCATCCATTTTCATTGATAATTCTTGTAATGTAGTAGTCACCAGTTGTAGTTCCTTTTTTAGCATCAGATCAGAATGAGAATTCTTCAGGTTACTCATCTCTCCAATTACTGTATATAGACTCTTGAATAATTTGACAAGAAATTTCTTGTAGAAATCCACCAAAACATGTAATTAGTTACTTTAGACTGTTAACTAATTACTTGTAGTGTTTTTGTTAAAAAAATTTAATATAATTTTATGATTTTAATACTAGTTTATGGAGCTCCAAAAAGTTCTTCCTTCAGTTAGCCATTCAGGCACTGCCCCCCCAGTACAGCTCTTTTGAAAGTGTACTTTTAACTCTCAGCGGGTGTGGCTTGAACCTTTGAAAAATGAAGTTATCACCTTACAGTTCAGGCAAATATTCACATCTCTGGGACCATAAGTTTTACTAGAAAACTGTAAATGGCAAACTATTCAGGATAAATTAATATTTGCATTAGTGGGATTAATTCAGTTTGATGCTTAAAACTAACATTTTAAGCCAAAATAAAGCCAGTGAATATTAATTTTGCAATTTTGTATAAATAACTTATGATATCTCAATAACCGTTCAAGCAAGACATATACTGCCAACAAGATTTTCCTCATACAGCTGTGAGCTTTCACATGAGGCTGTGCAGTTCTGTCTGTGTTCCTTGAATGTTGAGACATTTAGAGAAATATGAAAATTATTATAATACAAATAAATACTATACAAATAATATTCAACATCTCTTTAGCTGCATTAGACAGACAAATATCAATGCAGTTGTGTTTGCCATTGCTTATGTTATAAGATGAAATCTTCTGATAGCTTGTATGTAACATGGTTTTGGAATTATTAATGCAAATATGTACAAGCAATTTTGGTGCCTAGAGGCATCAGTAGGAGGTAACTGTAGAAATACCTGTAAATAATTCATTAATACAGGTATTCCTAGGGGGTTTGTTTTTATACTTCTCAATATATTTGGCGTAAATAGTAACTGGCTTATCAGTACAACTATTTAAGTGATAGTAGAAATGAGAGGTATAAACAGCATCTTTAACAATGGGATCCATTGGAGGAGGATTACTGTGTAATTTATTTAGTTCATCAAGTAACTGAAGATAGTTTGTTTTCGAGAAGTCCCTAAACAAAGAGGTTTTTACAGGGAAGTACCACCAACTTTAAAAGAAAGGTCACTAATTTATGGTCTGAATTAACAATGCTGGATGGTACATATGGAGGTGTGAAAGAAGTGGCCATATATGTGACAACTATATCGACAATATCAAGACCATGGTCTCTCAACTGTCATTATTTTGGAAGAGCATTCTTCTTTTCTGGCCTAATTTACTCCTGCACCACATATCCCTGTTTTTGGAGGTATGCTCCTATTTTCAAGCTTGATTTACCCAACCATATAATTTTCTGAATCCTCTTCATCACATGTGATTTGAAGCTGTCTAATACACAGAAATCTGCACTACATGTTCAACATACTAGTGACAATGATAATTTAAAGAAAAACAAGAAACTTCTTAAGTCTTCCTTTTTCTGAAGGGAATGTAAATGACCTTATGTGGCAGAATTTTGTAATACAATTCATTAAAGTCTACAGATGATTTTACACTCTCTTTGTTAATGTGCTTATATTTTCCATCATTTTTATCATTCTCTGTTTTTAAACATGTGTTTCTGTGTAGAATCCCACATTCCTACATGAAGATGAAGATTTATTTGGTTTTTGGTATTCATGTTAATTAGATGTCCAGGCTGTATGGACTTATTTTTCAAGGGCCTTTGTTCCTATTTTCGATATCTGCAGGATGAGAGGTATGTCAAGGCCCCTAGTAGGATGGCTAACTATTTGTCAAATAGAATTAGCATTTATAATGTTGAGGAAGCAGTGTAAGTCAATAAGATTGTTGATAGATATTTGAAATACCTCAGTAGAAAGATGCTGATGTTAATGAGGATTTCAACTAATGCATTAAAATAGCTAGCATTCTCAGGAGGGGACAAAGACTGTGTTCTACAACTAGCTATGAAATAGCAATTTGTCTTGTTTACATTGATTTGGACATCTGGAAGTTCAAATGTAGTGTCCTGAGGAATCTGAGCTGAGGTAATGATATCCTTAAGTAATACTGATACTCCCTACATTTGCCAGTAGGTTTGAAGACATGATAGACACTATAACAGGAATTGGAGTACTTTCATTGCTCTGAAGCCATGTTTCTGTAACTACACATATATGAATGTTTTCAAGTTACATTGAGTAGATCAACATTAATGTGTTCCAATTCAGAATTTACCAGGCTGGAATGACCATCAGATGGAATCTGCCTAAATGTATTGAACTGTGTAGGTAATTTGCTGAGCTGAACATTTCATCATCACTTTATTTACCCCTGCCAGATTAATCAAGTAGTCTTCCAGTATGCTATTAATGTATTTGTTATCACTATCCAAAAAGGTGTAGCACCTTACATGAATCTGGTGGTAAATGGCTCCCTGTTAATGGGTGGCTGGGGTTCAGCCATGTGGTGGTAACATTTGATGTTTGAGCAGCTCTGAAGAGAGATTCAAGCTCCAAGTAGATTTTTGTTTGTGATTTAAGTCCCCAGGGTGCTTTTGTTTGTTAAATGTAGAGTTATTGCAAAGAAGGACCAGTGTCACCCTCAATGCACTGGTCCCAGATACAACATAGGTTCACAGCTTCAAAAGTGATTACTAGGCTAATGTCCCCAAGGATGCATCTTGCATGTTTTGATAGCCTAGGGTTATTTTTAAGGAATATGTGTATGCTTGGGCATGGATAGTCAAGCATTTGCAGGATGCCACTGCCTAACAGAAACATAGGTGCCAGATCAGGGATAAATTTCCAGTGTCCTATCCACTTGTCCAAGTTATGCTTGAGTTGAGTTAGGGAAGAACTCTGCTTCACATGGATGGCAAGACTGTGTACTGGCAAAGGGGTGGTCTGTGAGACCCATACCTGTTCTTCCAACATGCCTATTTATGTTACAGAAGCAGTTGTTATATTGGATAATTTGATGCTATTTGTTTTATGGATGTGTAACAGATCCATCAGAGATGGATTAGAGAATACTTTGTAGGCCAAGCATAGATCACCTCTCAGCAGTGTGTAAGAGATCCTGTACAGGGATAGGACTTTGAGGCAGTCCACTTAGTACATGATGTTTATGCACTGTATTCATACTGGGAGGAACCTCTGAGGATGCTTCATTTGTTGCATATGTCTGACAAGGTACATACCAAAGGGGGCATTGTATTCAATAATTGGTTAATGAGGGCTCAGTACAATGGAACAATTACATGTTTGGTCCTAAATACCATACCCTTGCTTGCAAGTTGCCCAGCATAGAACAATTTCCTTACTGCTGTAGACACAACATTGTGAAATGGTGAATAAACACTTGGTGCAGAAAATACTAGCCTTCTGGCCTCTATTAGATGGTGTTCCTATGACAGACAACCTCATTCTTTTCCTTGAAAAAGAAATTGGTCATCCACGACTCAAAGCTGCATTTACAGCTGATATCGCAGGTGCCAGGTATGCTATTTGAACTCCCAGTCACAGCACCATAGTTATACTCTACATTTGTGTCAACAGTGATGGCAAAGACAATCATAATGGAAGACTGGGATCTGCTGATTTTAGTAGTGCAGTTACATGCAAAACTATATTTTAAGAAGCTTCTTACAGGTCAAACCAATTAGATTTACATATTCACATATTGTTAAAAGGTTAATCACATTGGGAAGAGACCATTTTGAGATCTGAGCCAAGAGAACAGAAACTCAAAATACAAATTAAGATATCAACACAGAGATTTAGTAGTGCAGACTACATAAAATAAAACAAAGCATATTCTAATCCAGCTAGATTAGTCGGATACTGTATATCAGTCTGACATGCAAGTGTTCCTATATTTTACATTTCAGGTACTGTGTGGAAATTGATCAACATGTTGTGTATATGACATGATGAAATAAACTGGTCTGTTGTGTGTAGCCTGTGCCCTGGCCCAGCAATCAAGGAACCTCAATCCTCACCGCTAACACCAGAGTGGGCGTCTCATATATGAGTAAAAGATAACAAATACACACAGTAAAGTGTAATTTCCATTAAGAGCACACAGAGATCACAGTCAGTCCAGCGCTGGTCACTCCCTTGCTCCCCAGGTCCCCAATAAGACTCCACACTGGCACAGCTATAGGGTCCAGATCTCAGCCTAGCTGGGCAAGCTAAAATCTCCAGCAGCCTCTGTGTCCAACCAGTGCTTCGTGTCCCTGCCCAAGTAGCTGACAAACACACACGTTGTGACAAGACTTTACACAACCACACAGGCACTTCTGGGGAAGGCTGGCACAGGTTCTCCAGCTGTGCCCCCTTTTACCCAAATTATACAGTAGTAATTACTGCCACCACCCAGCTAATATTTATCAGCAACTCAAAGGCCATTAAAAGGGTGTCCAAGTATTACTGTGCAATATTATTATCCAATTGGTAGTATAGCCCAGGGCTAAAGCTATAGGAGTGGCTTTGTACAATTTTACCAGAGGCATACAAGTACTCTAAAGAGCTTAAATTATCTCTACACAAACCAGCCACAGTTAAAAGGTTTTAAAATATTTAATAATAAATAATTAAAACCACAAGACAATACTTTCTACTACACAGTCAGTGCTAGTCAAGAGAGTTCAGAGATCACACAGAAATACTTAAAATAAATCAGCAGTACAGTTCTGACATCACAGAAAACCACTTAGTCTAAACTTTCTAATTCCTAGCTATTGCTACAAGAAAACACACTTCTAAAATAACTTACTTATAGAGCAAGGCAGTGTGCTGTGAGTTGGATTGTCAAGGCAAAATGCTTAATAATCTCTGGTTCTCACTGTTTAAATTGAAACTGCAGTCCTGCTAAACATTACATCATCTTTTACACGTTCCTGGTGTTCCCAGGCTGACAGAAACTGCATTTACATTCTTTTACACTTAGAGCAATAAAAGACATTACACATGTAAACTCTGGTCATTAACTTTAGCCTTAAAACAATAGGCAGGATGCTTACTCCAGACTCGACTCCAAATTCTGACTTCAAAGGAACAGACATAAAGTAATTTTAATTCCAAAGGACCAACAAGAAATGCTTGACTTAGCTTTCTTTACAGCAGTGGGCAATGTTGCCACATTTTTAAAGTTCAACATTTAACAGCCTATTTTTTCATTTAAGAAAACCAGCCTGTATCTTACATTGATATTTACAAATTATAGAATTATCTATAAAATTCTATTTGGCTAGGCTGGCAACCTTCACATTTCTACCAGTCTTCACATGTTGTATATAGTGCACTATTTTAACTGTAAAAACAAAGATAGCAGTCAGAATGGTAAATATTCCTTAAATGGACTATAGGCTGTGCAACATTATGGAGTTAGGATTAATGTGAGTAATAAGGAGACTGTGCAATCTGTTCTGTTAACACTAGAGCTATGGATATTTTGCATCAACAGGAATGGAAAGCTGTATTTTGGTTATACCTTCATATCTGTAGTTTGTTTTATTCCACATTTAAGGCACTCATTTTTGTCATTTTTAAAGCAACATGGCTCTGTAATCATCTTAACATTATAGGAATTTTCTCCAGAGCACTGGGGAATGGTGACAAAATGACCTTTGCAAAAATGTTGAGGACATTTTGGGAGCCTATAGTTGATATAGCAGTGTAGCTCTCAAATACTTCTTTAACTAATATGAAGGCAACACACAAGGAATATCAGAGTGAGGTAGTTTGTTCACCAGTCTTGGTGTAAACTGTAGATAGGAATACATGATCTTATTAGGAATGCTGGTTCATCCCTTTTTCTTAAGATCCTAAAAATGCTACAATTCTGGTAGCACACCTTATGTGCATTTTGCTGTTCTGTTACATTAGTTTGCTGTATACATTCTTTGGCTGACTACCCATAACAGCTGACCAAAATGAAAGCCTTAGACTTAGTGCAAGCACACCAAAATTCAGCAGGCGGTTCTACAGCTGTGCCCCCTTTTACCCAGACTATACGGTAGTAATTACTGCCACCACCCAGCTAATATTTATCAGCAACTCAGCGGCCCTTAAAAGGGTGTCCACTTATTACTGTGCAATATTATTACCCAATTGGTAGTATAGCCCAGGGCTAAAGCTATAGGAGTGGATGTGTACAATTTTACCAGAGGCATACAAGTACTCTAAAGTGCCTAAATTATCTCTACACAAACCAGCCACAGTTAAAAGGTTTTAAAATATGTAATAATAAATAATTAAAACCACAAGACAATACTTTCTACTACACAGTCAGTGCTAGTCAAGAGAGTTCAGAGATCACACAGAAATACTTAAAATAAATCAGTAGTACAGTTCTGACATCATAGAAAACCACTTAGTCTAAACTTTCTAATTCCTAGCTATTGCTACAAGAAGACACACTTCTAAAATAACTTACTTATAGAGCAAGGCAGAGTGCTGTGAATTGGATAGTCAAGGCAAAATGCTTAATAATCTCTTGTTCTCACTGTTCAAATTGAAACTGCAGTCCTGCTAAACAGGACATCATCTTTTACACTTTCCTGATGTTCCCAGGCTGACAGAAACTGCATTTACATTCTTTTACACTTAGAGCAATAAAGGACATTACACATGTGAACTCTGGTTATTAACTTTAGCCTTAAAACAATGGGCAGGATGCTTACTCTAGACTCATCAACTCCAAATTCTGACTTCAAAGGAACAGACATAAAGTAATTTTAATTAAAAAGGACCAACAAGAAATGCTTGACTTAGCTTTCTTTACAGCAGAAGGCAATGTTGCCACATTGTTGAAGTTCAACATTTAACAGCCTATTCTTTCATTTAAGAAAACCAGTCTGTATCTTACTTTGATATTTACAAATGATAGAATTATCTATAAAATTCTATTTGGCTAGGCTGGCAGCCTTCACATTTTTACCAGTCTTCACATGTTGTATATAGCACACTATTTTAACTGTAAAAACAAAGAGGGAAGTCAGAATGGTGAATATTCCTTAAATGAACTATAGGCTGTGCAACATTATGGAGTTAGGATTAAGATGAGTAATAAGGAGAAGGTGCAATCTGCTCTGTTAACACTAGATTTATGGATATTTTGTGTCAATGGGAATGGAAAGCTGTATTTTGGTTATACCTTCATATCTGTAATTTGTTTTATTCCACATTTAACGCACTCATTGTTGTCATTTTTAAAGTAACATGGCTCTGTAATCATCTTAACATTATAGGAATTTACTCCAGAGCATTGGGTAAAGGTGAGAAAATGACCTTTGCAAAAATTTTGAGGACATTTTGGGAGCCTATAGTTGATATAGCAGTGTAGCTCTCAAATACTTCTTCAGCTAATATAAAGGCAACACACAAGGAATATCAGAGCAAGGTAGTTTGTTCACCAGTCTTGGTGTGAACTATATATGGGAATACATGATCTAATTAGGAATGCTGGTTCATCCCTTTTTCTTAATATCCTACAGATGCTGCATTTCTGGTAGCACACCTTATGTGCATTTTGCTGTTCTGTTACATTAGTTTGCTGTGTACATTCTTTGGTTGACTACTCATCACAGCTGACCCAAATGAAAGCCTTAGACTTAGTGCAAGCACACCATAATTCAGCGGGCAGTTCTTGCTTTGTACTATATCTGCACCTAGACTTTTGTGTCTGATTCACAGTGATGTTTATAATACCCTGTGATGTAAGTTTATAGTTATTGCATTCCAAGAGATTTCTAAATAGGTACTTATATGTGTGGGTCCTGATATTCCAAAATGAGCCTAACGTATTGCTTTTATGATAATTATTCTTCCTTACTCTTCTTTTTATTGAGCAACAAACTGCTTTCATTCAGCTACCATACAGCATTGTACTTTTTTAGCACTGTATACTGGTCATACAGCACAAATCTGTTTCATATATATTCCTTGCTATCCTGTTGGTAAATAATGTAGAAATTGGGGGATCCTTCTAGTACACGTTATAACATGCTGACTCATATAATGTAATGAGAAAGAACTGCTCTGCAGTTTAGCTTTTTCTATCTGTGTGTGTGTGCAACATGATTTCTGAATCACCAAAGCACATATTTGACTACAACCTTGTTACATTGATTGATTAACATTATATGTTTTATCATGTCAAAGGCCTTAGGCTACTTCAGGTAAGCAGTTACTGCATGCAACATGTTGACCTGTATGTGGCGATTTGTGGTCAGGGAGTAACTGCAGTGTGTGCCATGACATACTATAAAGCTATGCCACATCTTAGATATGAGTCAATTCTTTGCAAGATACCGGACAATCTGATTATGAACAACTCTCTCCCAGATCTTACTTAGTTAATTTGGTATACTTACAAATCTAAAATTCTCTGGTTTTGTTGCCTCTCCTTTATGTTATTATTTTATTTTTCTTTCATAAGTTATGAACGGCACACTGATACCTGCTTTTGTTTATCAATAACGTTAATGAAAATGCAGTACAATGACAGAACTGCCTTCTAAAAGCACAGGTTATGGTTATCAACAGAGTTTGAGCCACACTTTTTATTTGTATGAGTATTTGCTTTCTGTAAATAGTTTTGTGACTTTGGTTGTGCATCATTACTCATAAAGAAGTCATATACTGCTGGAAATTTCTTAGTTAATTAGACAAGCCAAAATCACAGGTTCTACAAAGTGGTAGCTACCCAAATCAAGCTAAACCAACCTGGAGGAATCAACCACCAGGATGAATGAAAAAAAACAAAAGCCATACAGATTAGCACGAGAGCGGTGCTGGGCTTCTTTTGAAAATGATCACTTGGTTCTTCCTAGGAACTCTATATGAAATGGAATGAGAGCTATAAATTCACTCCTGGGTAGTGCCCATGTACCTTATGGACAGTGGCAGTCTGTAAAATGACTCAGGGCTCCAACAACGAAAGACCCACTACCCCAATACTACCCCATCCCATATCTGGGGATTAAAGGTATAATATTGTCATATCCTGGCTATTATTGGTTAGGCTTGTAAAGGCTCTTGTGCCATTAGCCTAGTAATCACCTATGAACTTATGAATCTATGAAAATATTTTTGATTACTTTAAAAAGTTCTTAGACCAGGAGAAACTTTATCAATTTTAAATGTGTTCAGATTGCTGCTTTTGTTTTATAGACTTCATCAGATCCAAAAAGTTTATAAAAAGTAGTTTAAGGCTTACTGTTATATATAGGTTTCCACAAAGGGTGATGTATGAGTAGTTCCTATGATTGGCTATTTCTGATTGATCATGTTTGGTGTTCTCCACTTAGATGGAACTTTCACTCCTTAATTTGCATAAGTTTTTTGCTGTAGGTGGGGTCTCTTATCTAGTCCTTTATCTGCAGGAGGATAAGTCCTGTTACTCCCAAATGAAACTCCCAGTTCCATTGTTAAACTCCTACATTTAAAAAACTTTGTAGTGCATGTTTATTTTACAGATTCTGACAGGCCTAGTATTAAGTTTACTAATTAGAAGAGGAAGAAATTCAAAAAGAATCCTATAATGTCCCAGTGACTTGATATTAGGTGATCATAGTATTCCACCGTCTTTACCCTTTGGGGGGGAGGGGGTGGGAGACATTTTACAATGTATGATAAAGTTTTATTGTAAACTCTTGTAAGTCTCTGTCCCTGTCACCTATATAACACCAGTTCTAGTAAAAAAACAGTTGAGACCTACACGGTTTTAACTGCTTAGTGGTTCTTGGTGAAAGACTGTTTATTTTTTTCATTAAAACACATCATGTTTTTTAATACTTCTTTTGAGTGATGCTGAAAAGAAAACAAGAGACAACAAATATATTAGTATCATGGAGCATAGGCCATTGTGCAGCCTGCTTTTACAGGGCTGGTAACTCAGAGTGTGTTAAGATCTTTTGAATGTGACCCTGTTAGAGACCAGTCTCTTCTCCTTGGTCAGAGGATGGGTGGAGCTTGCTTTTACGATGTAATGGGTGGTACCAGCTGTTGTATAAGTGTATTTACCTATGTTTAATGGAATAAGAATATTTTATTGCAAAGACTTTTGTGGTAGCCACTTTTACTGGGCCTGAGGGTGTTTAGACATGTAAGGTCTTTCTTATGTATTCCTAGAGAAGGAAGTAAACAAATCATATTGTTAAAACAATATAAATCTGTAGCATTTTCACTCTCTTTTCAACAGAGCATCCTCAGATCC
Source organism: Protopterus annectens (assembly GCF_019279795.1). NCBI lineage: Eukaryota > Metazoa > Chordata > Ceratodontiformes > Protopteridae > Protopterus > Protopterus annectens. Next base: position 1,568,184,420 of record NC_056746.1, read on the forward strand.
TTGTTAGACATAATAATGTTTCAAACATTACATCTCTCTTGAAAATTGAAAGCTGACACATTATGAATTTCATATAGTGACTAAAACAGTATTTGAAAGGACAAACCAACAGATGCGGTACAATAAACTGCACAAATTACTTGGGTGAAGAAGAAGAACAATCTAGGCTGATAATTTATTACAAAAATTCATAGTTAGCAGATACAACAGAGGAATCAGTCTGGGTGTCAAGTTATCATGATGGTCCAGATACACTGCCCTAGTCCCATTTCCAGGGGGTTGATCAGGCTGGGAGAAATGAAGACAAATCCTTGGTGGGTTGGAACTGTTGTACCCAAATGATGTGATGTGTCAGGTGTTTCTGGCATTATGTTGCCTTTAATTAGTAAACTTTATACTAAGTCTGTCTGGATCTATAAATAAGCAATGTACTGAAAGTGTTAACAATGTAAGGGTTTAATAAAGGAGCTTGGAATGTCAGTTGTGAATAACAGGACTTAACATCCTCCTGCAGATAAAGGACTATGAAAAAGACCACATCTACAGAAAAAAAAAAAGTAGTAAAAGTCCCATCTAATTGGAAAACACCAAAGATAATCAATCAGAAATAAGCTAAGCACTAGCCAATCATACTAACTGCTCTTCCATCACCCTTTGTGGAAAACTTTAAATAGATGCAAGCCTTATCCTACATTTTTTATAAACATTTTGGATCTGATGAAGTCTATAAGACAAAAGCACCAATCCAAATAAACTTTCTTTGAAAAAGCTGAGTGAAGGTGAATTTTTCCAAAATGTGTTACAGCTTCTATTGTTTTAATAATTTTTTTTTATGTAGAGCTTCCATCAATAAGCAATGGTGCATTTTCAATAGAAGCCTAGCACCACTTTTGAGATAATCCTTTTGGCTTTTGATTAATTTAACAAAAATATTAGCTGTCAAACTAACACTTCCCAAAGAAAAAGGGGGGCTGTCCCTTACGGATTTTCTAACTTACTATCACATAATAAATGCCAGTCGTATTGTGCACATAGCTAATTACCAGCATTCAAAAAATGACTGGAATCCCTTATGAATAAAAATATACAATGCACACATAAGTGCATCCAACATTAATCCGAGAGTGTCTATCTTTCTTAACCCTAAAACTCTCAAAGATCTTAAAATTCACCCTATATTAATAAAAAATATTATTGGTTTTCAAAACCTGATAGCATCTCTTGGTATGCAACACTCCCTAACGATGGCCCAACCAGTCCATTTAAATCCCAACTTCAAACTAAGTAACAGCATGTTAAATCTCGATAGTTACCCTCTTATCAAGAACTGTACAGTTTGGGACTTCTATATAATTAAAGCCCTACCATTTGAAGCCATCGTAACGTCATTAGCAGCTAATACAAAACACTATATAATCATTAAACAAATAATATACCTAATATTTATGACTACAGACAAGATTGCAGTTCTCCCTTCAGAATTTCAGCTGTATCAGACACTAATAGCCCAGCTTCTTTTAAGGTCTAAAATGCTCTCAAATGTCTATAAACTAATAACAAAAATAAAACACCAAGACAATATACTATTCTCTAAGTACTGGGATAGACAGAACAAGGAAATAATGATTAGCCAAAAACTAGATACAATTGTCACAACAATAAAATTAACCCCCTTCAAAAAACCGAAATATACCCAGATCATGATAAACAATAACGCCTATTGCACGCCATCATTCCTAAATAAAATTAACCCAAACACCTCACCTCTTTGCCCAACCTGCCCCAACTCAGTGGCAGATATAATCCATATATTTTGGTCCTATAAAAATGTGTACAAACTGTGGTGCTCCCTAAGAGCACATCTTGAGGAAATGGGGTACATGAAGTCAACCCTATCCTGGGAAATGGCAATTTTAAATATATTTCCTAGTCCCTTCAAATCTGAAACTAAACATATTATTGTGACACTCTGTGTTACTTAAAACCTACATTACATTAAACTGGTTAGACAGATCCAAAATGTCTTGGAAAGACTTCCAGTCGATGGCTGTTCAATACGTATTGGCAAGCAAACTGAAGACTACTAGCAAAAAGAAAATAAATTATTTTCAAAAATATTGGAATAACCTTATAGAAGTTCTAAAATAATATTGTTCCTAGGTATATCTCTCTCCTCCCTTTTTTTTTTCTTTTTTCTCTTTTGGGCTGAACTTTAATTCTCTCTCACCTAATACCCTTACATCCATTGCCGCCTTAACACTGGGTCAGATACTTCTCATCTCTAATCTCTACCTTCGCTCTAACCCATGAAAGATCAGAATAGAAACCTTATCACCACACTTTCTCTCACCCTTGTATATGAAATAACAACTAACCTCCTTCTATTAATATCCCCTCACTTAGTGACAGTCGAATGTATATAATGTATATAGTTAAAGCAAATGGGTCTTAGATACATGGTTACATATCATCATAGTTGAATATTAGATACCTGTATCTCAACTTACTGCCTTTCACTATTCTATGTTAAACTCTTAAGCAATTGCATAGTGAAGGCAATTACTTTCTCTTGTAACACTGGACTGTTTGTACTTGCAGTTAAGCAGGTATTACTAATTGTATCCAATTACTCGTTCTGTGCCTATTTGTTTTTTATGTGATCTGTTATTAATACTGTATGTGTTCTTCAAAAAATGCTAATAAAAATCAAATTGCAAAAAAAATATAAGCTGTTTGCAAATTCGCACTAAATGAATATAGGTTGATCTTTAAATATAGGTTCATAGGTAAGTCCTAGGCTAGTTGCCCCTGTGGGCCATTTTAAGTCTAACCTATCCCATTTGGTTATAGGTTGGCCATACCCATCCCATGGTCAATGATTATATATTTCCCCTAATGAGAATAACTGGGATCATACAATAGATAATTGAGGAAAGCATTTAGGAGCTGCTTCTGTCCATTCATAGCACATGGGGCAGTCCTGGGGTAAAATTTTTGTTTCCCATTCATAGATCCAAGTTGTACTTGAATATGGACAGGGATGAACTTTGTTTTATGTGGATGGGGAGTCTGTTCTAGAGCAGCAGTATCCCCTGCGACCTATATCTTTCACATCAAACCATTCTGTTAATGCTGCAGAAGAGGTTTAGATCAATAGGCAGAGTATTTCTGATGCCATCTGACTTGCTGATGTGCAGTAAATCCATCAATATTGAATTGGATGACACCTTGAATGCCACTCACAGGTCACCTGTTAGCAGTCTGTAGGATAGGGTTTTGAGTCAGTCCATGTAGGACATGTTTAGGACTTGTATCCTTTTACTATGGTATCTCTGTGGGTGTTTGGATGTCCAGTTGCTCTATGTGTCTGGACAGATACATAACAATGGGCGCATTATATTCAATGATTGGCCTAATGAGGTCTGAGTAAAGGGGGGGAACAATGATATCCCTAGATCTGGATGCAATGCCTTTGTTTATAAGCTGTATAATATAGAAAGGCTTTCTTACAAGAATGGACACATGTTGGTCAAAAGTTAAGTCACTGCCCAAATACTTTTCCAAATTCTGAACAATTGGATCATTTTTTGCAGGTGTATTGTTGATGTGGTAGCTCCCTGGGATAGATGACTTCCCAAATGATACAATAAAACATTTTTTGGCATTTAGTTTCAATCCATGATTTTGGCACCAGTTATTTATTTGGGACAAATGTTCCTGCAGGATGGCTAAGTCATCTGAAGATTCAATGACTGCTCATAGATTGCGGTCATCTTCAGTCAGAGCCCTTTGGTATTGGCTTTTACAGATTGTTTATAAATTCTGAGTTAATTAAGCTTATATTATCTTTCTAGATATTACTGGAATCCAGATAGGGGAGGCCTTTGGTATGGGTTGGCAGTGATAATGGCTGCATTCATGCCTGCTGACCTGATGTCATCAGCCAACTTGCTCAGTGACTGCTGCATACTACAGGAGGAGTTGTTAAATAGAAATGGCCCCCTTGACCAAGTGATTCAGATGAGACCAGATGGGATAGACCATATTTTTCAAGGAAAGTAAACCAGCATGACAACCACCTTCCAATGACATGACTGACATTAAAATTAGATTAATGTTGACATACTCTAGTGATGTTAACAAAATATGTGACGTCATTAAAAAGAACTAGAGAGTTCTGACAGTCAATAACTGTATAAAAGAAATAGTTGGTGAAAGACCTAGTTTCTGCTTTAGAAATGGACTATCATTAAAATGGCAATTATGCTGTGGTCCTAAGATCAAGACTGCTATCAGCTCTAATAGACAAGGCACCTTCCCATGCCGATCTTGCAAGGCTTGCAATTCAATAGCTAGAGCCAACTGTTTTGTTCATCCTATAACAAAGTATAAATATGAAATGAAGCTGTATGCGGACTGTAAACATTTGAATTTGATGTACATTGCTTCTTGTAATCAATGTGCCTATTTTTATGTAGGAAAGACAAACTGTAATTTCAAGCAGTACATGCTAAAACATCTTAGAGATGTTCACACTGCGAAGCATGTGGAATTAAATCCAAGGCACACTTTTAATTTTTTAGTTTTACAGTTAATTATTGACAATATAAGAGGTGGTAATATAGTGAATGAATTTGCAGAGACTAAGTGGATAATTAAGCTACAAGCACACAAGGTACCTGTTTTAAATGGCCATGAAGATGGGTTACCTAAAGTTTTCATGCCATTAGATACATTTTACTTTAAATATCGTGAGTTGTTACATTCTTTTTAGATCTGAAGAAGTGCAAAGCATTTATTATCATTTTATTAATAAATGATATGTTTTTAGCCATGGTAGTATGTTTTACATTGGTTTGATTGTTAAACAGAAGTTCAGCAGGTCATCACATGGGTAACAGCCTCCACTACATTCTGCAGCAAAGCCAAGGCTGCCACCTGGAGCACACAGCCTGCCTAGGATGGGAATGAACCCACCTAAGACAAGACACACCCATTCTGCTCACCGGACTTAGTGATAGCCTTGGCTAGGGTGAAACAGGTCACAGCTAACCTTCCTACTGTTCTTGTGAACCATGTCGACAGGCAGATGGGAGACAGAATTGGGAAACCTGATATTAGTGATTTGGGCTCATGGGTAATATGGCAGATTTAACCCAGGAGAGAATAACAGATGCCATTAACCCCACTGTGCCTGAAGTTTCTGTTGCCTCATGTGCAAGCTGGTAGCATTCTCTGCATATGCTGCCTGTGCTGAAAGAAAAAAAAATGGAAGGGTAAGATATTGGATATCATGTCTATGTGTGGGAAAGTGCATATGATAGTGAGATAATACATCCCTGCACACAAGCAAACAAACAAAAGTCTAAGACTCCCATAACCTGACACATAACTTAAGCTTGTGCGAATGAACAGAGAGCACTAACTAGTGATGTTAGTTGCAGTAATGCACATCCAGTCCATGTGCAATGAAGCAGAAGCATGCAATGGTATCCACCATTCCCCAGAGTCACATCTGTATACCCTGTTCAAAAAAACAATATGTGCCACACCAAAACAAAAGTCAAAACAGCACATACAGCACACAGTTGCTCACAGCAGCCAGACTGGCATTCCCTAACATCTGTCAGATTAAATAAAAGCAGAGAAAGAGAAAGCACTTGTTACAAGCAGGAGAAGTATTTGCTAAATGCAGTACTGTACATAACAAATGGAAATACTTTAACATTTCAGATGTCCTTGCTTAACCTCTGCTTCCCATGAGCAGCAATCTTCAAGGCAATGATGACACAGGTAACTGCCAAGGTGTCTGTATTTCTCACTGGTATGACAGATCCCAGTCACATTGTACCAGGTATCAGCCTTCCTGAAAGGACCTGTACAGAGCTCCACAAGCTGTTTCCTGAACTATTTTTGCAGAGATAGCAATATAAGTTTGCTCTCTTTTGTACATCAGTCAGGCATTTTTCATGGGGTACTAGAACAGGCAGCCAGCTCCTTGAAAGCATTGCAAAAGATAATGTTAGCATAAGAATTATGCCCTACACCAGTCTCTGAGTCTCAGGTAGGCCACCTAGCACCTCACACATGCACAATCTGTAGGCATGAACAATTTGCATGAATGAATTTGTATACATGTAGTTCCTGGACAAAGAAACTATAGGCATATTAGCTTAAGTAATGTGCAAACTAAGACATATTAGCAACAGTCATAGGTGCTCTTCCATTTTGGATGCTGAAATGTGTCATCATGATAAAATAATCAATGGCCTTACTTCATTAGCTTGAATCACATTCTGTCACCACATAAGCAGCAGAGACATAGGAGACAGTCCACAAGATGTACACAGAGATCTACGGAACTGTAGTAAGAGATATATATGCATTGCTGTAGACATGTTGCTGTCACCTCTTTTGAATACTGCTTGTAACTCATATGCTGTTGGGTTAACATTACTAGGCACTTGCTCTTGTATTAAAACAGACACCTACAGCTCTACCTTTACAGTCATGTCCCTGTTTTTATATACACCTAACTTTAGATGACAGATCACTGACACAAGATATCCAATGCTTTATATCTAGGAATCCCAAGCCTTTGTAAATCCAGCATTTGTAAGCTATGCACTCATGCACATGTTCGCATACACCTAGCGGCAGATAGCATCCCATTGACACAAGACAACCAACAACTCCAAGGCAATTTCAGCCTTTATAACATCAGCATTTTGGATCTACTGCACTCAAGCAATTGATCACATGCACACCAGGCACTTGATGGCAGGCCAGTGACATAAAATGATCATCCCCCTCACCAGATATAAAGTCACCAGCTGTGTGCAAAAAAATGAAACAAATGCTGCACCCATTATGCATAACCAACTATGTCCTAATATGCTATCCTACTTCCACTGTGGCATAGGTAATTATGTGCAATCATACATTAATTTATTTTATTATTTATTTTAAATTTGTTGACTGGGCTAGTCTAACTGGATATATGTCCATTTTCAGTAGAGGCCCAAGGAGAAAAGCTTTGAGAAAAGAACAGTTTATACAAAAAATACAAACAGTAAATAGATAACTATACATTCATAAAAACATTTTGATAACTATACATTCATCTACACTTGTTATTTCAGCAGCAGTAAGCATTAGGGTAACAACTGGAAGATTTTTGTTTCAGTCATTTGGAGCAACAGTATTAGAGACAAATATAACCATTAGTCAGGTAATATATTACGTCGAGGAACTTGACCCAGCACAGTGATGGGTATGAAGAGAGCAAAATATATATATTTTTAGAAAAGATAAAAGATTTGGAGTAAAAAAGGCTAAAGGCAAGGGGAGATCGTATCAGTCGGGCTTGTTGCATGGGCAAAGCCATTGGGATTTTAAGAAAGTTCTTAATTGGTTCTTGAAAAGATGGGTGGATGTAGTAAATGTTAGTACAGTTGGAAGTTTGTTTCAAATTTTACCAACCGAGTTAGAAAACAGACAGTCCCCTGATTTGTTTTTAGATTTTAAGGTGGCTATCTGTAACCTATTTGTGGAACATAGGGTTGGAAGGTTTTTATAAGAATTGAGGAGGTTACTGAGTACAGGCGTATTAGTGGGATAGTGTAAAGTCTTGTGGATAAAGGTGAGTTGCTGGAAGAGAAGCTGATTTTGTATTTCCAGCCAACCTAGTAGTTTTAGATTTTGACAGTGGTGGGTTCTAAATGGGACACCTGTGGCAAATCTGGCTATGTTGTTGTAAGAAGTTGCCAGTTTATTTAAATTGCTTTTGGTTAGGTTTCTGTAAATGGGGGAGGCATAGAGAAGGGTAGAAATCAGGTGAGTTTGAGCAATAGTAATCCTGGCTGAGGCTGTGAGAAATGGTTTGAGTCTATAAAGGAAACCAAGTTTTCTATTAACAGATTTAATAGTTAGGTTAATGTATGTGTCAAAGTTGAGATTATTATCTATTGTTATACCTAGGAGTTTAGTGGTAGTGTCGGGAGTGATTACAGTACCATTATTAGAGGTAAGTAAGAGATTGAGTGGAGGGGTCTTCTGTGTGGGCGTAAACAGTAGTAGTTTTGTTTTTTATTTTTGGGTTCAAGAGGAGACACCATTGGTGGAACCATTTTTCCACTAAGGTGAATACTGTTTGTGTCTTGTTTTGGAGTTCAGTTGGAGAGGAAGCAACACAGATTAGCATTGAATCGTCGGCATATTGTATGCAGGTAGTTTGGGGAAGGGAGGTTTTCAGATCATTAATGAAAATACTAAAGAGAAGTGGACCCAGAATAGATCCTTGTGGGATGCCTTTTATTACATGCCTTTCCAATCTATGATGTTTGTTCTTCCTTGGTGAAAAAATGTCTTTCAATGGTGAGGTATAGCAGAGGGTGGACAAGTTCAGTACTAGGGAGAATGATGTCTTGCTACAAACATTCAGAATGTAGATTGGCAGTTGTTTGGGAGAATGGTGCTCCCCAATCTCTACATGATTGTCTTTTGGAAACAGAGGAGCACAATATCAGTTCAGTAGGTTATATGAATTGCACCAATCCACTGTGGATGGAAGTGTGCAGATGACATGATATGAAGGCCTTCAATTAAGGCATGTAAAATAGCAGAACAGAGAGTGATTAGGGGTTGTCCTCCATCAACTTTACCCCCACACACAGAGTAAAAATCATTTCTGGCATTCCTGCATGGTGATGCTGATGGGACAGGTATTATACAACAAGGTATCAGTATGAGTTCTGGGAGCATCCAGATGACTGGTATCCCTCCTGGACAACAGCCATGCATGTACACAGACTGCAGGAAACAAACTGTCACTGTGTGTATCCACACAACTTCACATACAGTAACCACCTCCTATATCTGTTGTAGTTACGTTGGGATTACAAAGATAGGAACCTGCTGCCACAAGTGTTCCTATTCGGCTGTGTAACTGCAGCTCTTAGTAGCATGCAGACAATAGGATGTGAAACATGTCAAATAGCCAGTATCAATGAGGAGTATCACCATTTATTTTATTTTTTATTTATTTTACATTTGTTTACCAGGAGTGTCCACTGGGCCAGAAAGAGTCCATTTTCAGTGGAGGCCTGGGGAGAAAAGCACCAAATAGACATACAATTAAAAGCATTCAGTTAAGTTACAAAATTGGGTATAAAACAACTATTAGTTACAATAAATCAAAATGCTTACATATATGAAGGAGTTTAACAGTCATAAATGTATCATGCCATTGTTTAAACATAAGTACAGAATAAGAGATAGATAGCTATGTACAGTATAGTAGATAGTGTGTAGTAAGATGGGGAAGACTAGCAACGGCTAGGCAGTGGATAATAAAGGTAAACAGAGCAGGAAAAAATGAAATGGAAAAGTAAATGTGATGCAGAAAAAAGTGGGTAGGGAGATAAGTGAGAGGACAGTTGGGAATAGTCATGTTATATAGGGTATGGAGCAGGAGCATTGCCAATGGGTGGATAGGTGCAGGTGGATGGTGCTTTTAAAGGATCCAGCATCATTGGTGGCTCTAAGTGCTGAGGGGAGTGAGTTCCAGAATTTGGCAATGCAGAATGAGTAGAGTGTCTGACCAACAGGGAGAGTAGGTTTTTGGACAAGTAGTGTGGTCTCATTTTCAGATCAGAGGAGTCTGTTTGAGTGATATCAAGTTAGAGTGGAGGAAAGGGCTGGACATTTGAGAGGTTTATAGATTATTTTGTGAGCTATAGTGAGTTGTTGGTAGATAAGATTATGTGATAGTTCTAGCCACCTGAGTGTGTGGAGCGAGGAACAATGATGGGAGGAATAAGTGGGGTTAGTTGCAAATCTGGCAATTTTGTTGTAGCAGGTTTCCATTTTGGTTTTTAGGGAGGTGTGAATGTTTGTGAGAAGGGGGGCACCATATACTAGGGATGGTAAAAGGAAGGTAGAGGCAAGGGTTTGTTTGGTAGTGGGGTTAAGGAAGTGTTTATTTCTGTAGAGGGTTCTGAGCTTTTGGTGGGTTTTTCTGCCATATATATATATATATATATATATATATATATATATATATATATATATATATATATATATTATATATATATATAAATATATATATTATATATTATATAAATATTTACATATATTTCTACGGTAGTCACCACTGTCTCTCACTTGCTGAACAGGGCTGGCTTGAACTCCCTCACCTCCTTCAATGGTATCAACTCTCACTCGCCCACAGACTAGTTAACCATCCACTAAATGTCCCATCCCTCCAGACACTACTCCAACCCTATCGCACCACCAGACCACTAAGATCCAGCAACAAAAATCACTTGCAGATCACTAAAGCCAATAACTCTGCTGGTGAAGCACTATTCTCTTGAGCCATAGCCAGATTATGGAACTCCCTCCCACCCACAATTACCTCCGTACCATCATGCACCCACTTCAAAACTTTACGAAAAGCGCACCTAAAAACATACTGGCTATGACCTTGCAACTCCCACTCTTATCACTCACCCCATCCAACCACTACCTTTCATTCCACCCCACTAACTACCTTGATTATAGCAAGCTCAGATGCTCATAAGCCTAGTAATTATTATACAGCAGGAACTTCTTATTGTAACATTTGTTAATATCTGTTATATACTTTGCAGATTAAAATTCTAGTTGTCTACTGATGTACTGTGTTCTTCATCTGTAAATATGTTTGTAATTAATTGCTATGCTAATCAAATTGTTAATCGCTATGCAATCCAGTGTAACTACTGTCTGTTTATTTTAACTGTGGAGCTTTTCTCCCAGGGCCCCCACTGAAAATGGACCTACGTCCAGTCAGACACTCCTGGTCAACAAATGTAAATAAATAAATAAATAAATAAATAATTTCTAATGTTGTTGTGAATGTGCTGGTCAAAGGTTAAGTTTTCATCTATGGTAACTCCTAGCAGTTTTGTATGTGAGACAACTTCTATGGCAGTTTTGTTTAGAGAGTATATTTTAAAGTCTGGTTTGTTTATAATGGTGGTTTTCTTGGGAGTGAAGAGAAGGAGTTTGGTTTTCTTGGGGTTGAGTACAAGATGGTTGTTAATCATCCAGTTTTCAATGGAAGAGAATGCTTGCTGGGTAAGTGTAAGTAATTTGGTTATGGAGTTGGAGGTACAAATTATTGCTGAGTCATCTGCATATTGAATAACAGAGTTGTTGGGGATACATTTGTGGAAGTTGTTAATGAAAAAACTAAAGAGCAGAGGTCCTACTATGGATCCTTGAGGGACCCCAGTGGGAGTGTCTAGGAATGGTGAGGTGGAGTTAAGCCATCCGGTAGATTATTCTCTTTTGGACAGGTAGTTGGAAAACCAGAGTAGAGTGGGAGGGGACATGTCCAGAGTGGAGAGTTTGGAGAGCAGAAGGGAGTGGAAAATGGTATTGAATGCCTTAGATAGATCAAGGAAGAGGGTGGAAACAAGTTTTCCATCATTACGAGCTTGGTTAACTGTATTTGTGAATGATCAAAGAGCAGTGATGGTGCTGTGGGCAGGGAGGAAACCATGTTGACAGGGAGATAGAAGACTATTATTCAGTATGTATTGCTGAAGTTGAACGTGTATGCATTTTTCTAGGGTTTTTGAAATGGGGGACAGTATGGCGATGGGATGGAAATTAAAGGTATCGGTGCTATTACCGCCTTTATGTAGGGGAAGAATATATGTTTTCTTCCAGATGGACGGTATATAGGATTCCTGTATTAATCTATTTAAGAGTATGCTGATAGGGTAGGATATAGCTGTAGCTGACATTTTAAGGTATTCTGATGATAAGTTGTCAGGGGTGCAGCATCCTGGTTTTAATTTAATTAGAGGTTTGGTTATAGTAGCGGTGGAGATGGGGGACAAGGAAAATATCGTGGTAGGAGTGTTAACAAGGTGGTTATGATTAGAGAAGTGATTAGTTTGGGCAGTTGGAGGTGGGAAAGAGGCAGTAAGTTTACCTATGGTTTCTACAAAGTATGAGTTGAAGATAGAGGTGATTTCAAGTGGTGTTTTTTCGGGATGTGGACAGGGGTTGCTTTTTGACCCAGGATTTAATAGGGTGGAAATTGAGCTCCAGAACTGTCTAGGGTTTTGCTTGAAAATTTTCTGTAGATGGATGTAATGATTTTTTTTATCATTACTAGGATCCAGTCTATGATTGAGCCACCATTATTATTTTTAGCTGGTAAAATTATAGAGATTGTTTGTAGGGGATGAGAAGCTATTTGACTGATTAAGCCAGTTTATATTTACATCTCTGAGTATAATTATTTCATTGTTAATTTTTGTAGAGATCCAGGCTAAGATTTCTTGGATAAGGGGAATATTTTTCCTTGGGGATAAATATATTGTTGTTATGCATATGCTTTTGCAATTATTAAGTTTTAGAAATACGATTAGTATTTCAGCATTGGAGAATTGAGGAATAGGAGATGAGTAGGGAATAACGGGGAGGCTGTGCGGGAAGAGGAGGGCTATGCCTCCTCCTTCTTTTCGGGGACTGTCTGCTCTTAGGCAAGAGTACCCGGGTGGAAGGAATTTGAAATCATTAATATGTGGTTTTAGCCAGGTTTTGGTAGTGGCAAGTACATTTGGTTCAGTATGCGATATCCAAGCATGGAATCCAGGAATTCTGTTCCTGATACTTTGGAGGTTGATGGTGGAGAAATTCAGTGATCTGTAGGAATAGGTGTGGCTGGAGGTAGGAGGACTTGGCCCAAGGATGGGAGGAATATCTCCACAGAGTGAGAGGAAGAGTTTGGGGATGGGGGGGGGTATTATAGTTAATCATTTATGTGTTAAATTAGGTTGCTTTTTGATTGGTTGTGGGTGGGGAGTGGGATGATCATAAGAGAAAATTTTAAGTTTTTGAGAATAGGTATGTGTTGGGTTGAAAAAGGCTAGAAGATATGTCAGAGTAGGAGATTAATATGGACCAGTATATGTCAGTGACTGAAGAGGTCTTGGGGGATAGATAAGGTGTGTGAAGACATGTTAGCTTTGTAAGTATAATTAATATGAGAGTGAATGTAAGGTGATATGGGGAGGAGGACATGACAGACATAGTGTAAACACGTCTGAGTGATAGTATGTGAAGGGGGATAAGGACTGATACAAGATAATAAGGGGAAACGATATGTAAGTGTGGGAGAATGGAGTGGGTTGGGAGGTGGAAGATGTCGGGCTAGGGAAGGGAAGTGAGGTCAGTAATTGGGTAGATAGGGGTGGGGTTTATGTAAGTATAAATATAATTGATCTAGAGGTGGGTGAGAATGGGGGTAGGGTAGTGGAGCGGTGTGAGCCCAAGCGAAGCTAAGGGTGAACGGAGCTGATAGAACCAGAAAAATAATTGTGCAAAGGCAAGGAGAAAGACAATCAGGTAAGTTTGCACACAGTTGAATAATAATACAAGAGGGACACTTTATTTAAGAAGCAGCCAAATGGAGGGTAATAAAACCGGGAGTATATGGGGGTTGGAAAAGCTGGAGTAAGTGGCCTTAGCAGCAGTCGTAGTAAGCAAGCAGGGGAGAGTCAGATTTTAAAGCAGTAATTTTTTTTTTAATTTAAAGCAGTAATTACAATAACTTTCTTAGAGTGAGTATAGAACAGAGCACGACCACCACAGGATAATTAACAGGATCCAGTATTTATTATGACAAGTGCTTTCACATGCAGCCCCAGTACGCTTCTTCAGATCTCAATACATATAACAAAAACAACCCTTTTATAACTTGCTCAATTATAACCAATTAATAAATTAAGCAATTAAACAATCAAATATCAGTAGAAGCTTAAAAACACTGACTCTAAAATACTGTCATAAGGCAGAAACAAAGCTGCCATCAAATGCATGTTAACTTCACACAACTTAATACAAACATTAATTATATCAGCAAAATTCATAAAATGTCCATTATAAAAAAACATCTAACCTATATAAATTTAAGCAGTATTAATTAAATCAACAATAAATAAATAAATAAAACATGATTACAGACAATTATACAAATATATATTTCATATCTATATAAAAGTACTGTAAAGTGCCTATATATATTGTATTATATGGATATTATTAACTATTTAGTTACGGGCTTCTAGTATAGGTTTAATGCTAATATGTTGATTCAAACCTGGCTCTACATGAGCTCTTAACTTGAAAATCCATGAAAGTTCAACATGTTCTAAATAATTCATATCGTTGCCACCCCTGGCGGTTTTATTCACCAACTGTAAAACCCTAAATCTAAAACTATGATCAGCCCGATCACTAATATGTTTCGCTAAAGCATTGCGTTGGTCTAACTTTTTCATATCGTAAATATGATTATAAATTCTATCTTTTAATTTCCTAGAGGTAAGACCAACATAAAATGCGGTACATTGTGTACAAGTCGCTAAATAAATAAGGTTTTCATCATTGGAATTGGCATAAAACTTAGGTGTAAAAACATATTCAAAAGTAGGATGTTTAAAGCATTATTCTTTAACTATATATCTACACATCCTACATTTATAACAACTATATGTACCTAATTTATTCATCCGGTCTATAGTACGTTGAATATGGCATTGTTCCTTACATAAAATCCTTTTAAGGTTTTTACTATTCCTATAGGTAAACTTTGGAAAGGAACCTACTATATTTAAAACCAGGGGGTCAACAGTTAATACTTTCCAATTTTTCTTAATAATATCCACTATTTTACTATTATCACTAGTATACCTTGTCAGGAACCTAACTTGAATACCACCTGAAGAACGCTTTTTATTATATAAATTCATGTTCCTATTCTTACAACTCACGCCATCAAAAACCATAGCCTGTATTTCATCTATCATGGTACTATTATAGCCTCTGTCATGGAATAGCGTTCGCATAATATTAGATTCAATCTGTTTATTCAAAGGATCCTTAGATATTCTGTTGAGTCTGATAAACTGTCCCCTTACTATATTAGGAAACACAAATGTGGGATGCATGCTGGTGAAATGCAGCAATGCATTCTTCCGGCATGGTTTCCTAAACAGTCTTGTAGAGATATTCCCATTTTCCTTTTTAACTATGCTAATGTCCAAAAAGTCCACCTGAGTGTATGAATAATTTAGTGTGAATCTCAGGAAATTCGTAGTTGTTTCTAGGTAGCAGATAAAAGCATGGAGCTCCTCAACACTACCCTTCCAAAAAAATAAGACGTCATCTACAAATCTTCTGTATAGCGTCACCTGACTATAAAATGTACTTTCAAACAGAAACTTCCTCTCCCAATGATGAACCACTAGGATTGCGTAAGAATTCGCACATGGGGTGCCCATGGCGACTCCCCATTTCTGTACGAATAATTTATCCTTGAATATGAAGAGGTTATTGGTTAGCGCCATCTCTAATAGTGTACAAACAAGTATCTGTTTGTCAGTACAGATATCATCACCTAAACATAAAGTCTCTCTTATCGCTTGAACTCCGTAGTCATTCGGGATAGAGGTAAAAAGATTTTTAACATCTAGTGTCACTAATAAGACGGGTGAACCTATGTTGCCAATGTCAACCATAGCTAATTCATCAACTAGTTGATAGCTATCACTAAGTATAGTGGGTATCTTCCTGACCAAAGGTCCCAATATACTCTCAATAAAAATAGATATTTTCTCTGTCACCCATCCATTACCAACTACTATGGGTCTCATCGGTAAGGGAGAAATATTTTTATGTACTTTAGGAAGCCCTTTTATACAGGGTACAAGGTGTGTCTCAACTAGAAAATAGTTGTAAAGCTCTTGTGTTATCTGCCTACACATCAATAAGTCATAAAGATCATCATATATCCTAGCGACGACCTTCACAAAACGTTCATGATCAATCTCACTGTAAGTAGAATCATCTTTTAGCATATTAAGCATAGCTGAGTTATAGTCAATAGCATCTAATAGCACAATCCCACCCCCCTTATCTGCAGGTTTTATCACTAAGTTATCATTCCTAGATAAAGTATTTAAAGAAGTCTGTTGCTGTTTACTCAAGTTGAAATACTTACATCTATGTTCAGTTTTACAAAAATATGAGTAAAAATCATTTTCACATAATCTAATAAAACAATCTACATTACTATGCATTGTAGGAACATAGGAGCTCTTGCATTTAAAAGTCCGTATCGAACTATAGTCAGTTTTGCTATCATTAGGAAACATTAACTTCAGGGCAATCATACGCCCAAAAAGTCTTAAATCAATTAGCAGTTCACTTAAGTCACTCAGCTGAGAAGGGATAAAAGAGAGCCCTTTATTCAGCAACAAGTAATCCACAGTATTAAGTTCTAGACTGGAAAAATTAAAAACCAGTTGATTCAGTTCTTGGTTTTCTGTTTTGTACCTTGAGGCTCCCCTGAAAACTTCCGTTTTCTGCGGCCCCTGCTGTTCGACCTCGCCCTGGATGTCTCTCGAAACTTCATAGGAAAAGAAAAAACCTGTTCAAAGTTCTTGTTAGGAGCTTTAGGTCTTGCTCCCAAGGTATTATTATCCTTAGGTTCAACAAATGCCTGTTGATTCGGAGGGGGTGTGGCTATAGCCAGGGAAATGATCAAGTCAGACCCTTCCGGATGAGATGTAATTGGTAATTCCGAATTATTCATCAAACTACCACCAGTATCTTGTGTTTCTCTTAAAGGGGTATTGTTCCACACAACAGAACTTTCATGGATTTTCAAGTTAAGAGCTCATGTAGAGCCAGGTTTGAATCAACATATTAGCATTAAACCTATACTAGAAGCCCGTAACTAAATAGTTAATAATATCCATTTAATACAATATATATAGGCACTTTACAGTACTTTTATATAGATATGAAATATATATTTGTATAATTGTCTGTAATCATGTTTTATTTATTTATTTATTGTTGATTTAATTAATACTGCTTAAATTTATATAGGTTAGATGTTTTTTATAATGGACATTTTATGAATTTTGCTGATATACTTAATGTTTGTATTAAGTTGTGTGAAGTTAACATGCATTTGATGGCAGCTTTGTTTCTGCCTTATGACAGTATTTTAGAGTCAGTGTTTTTAAGCTTCTACTGATATTTGATTGTTTAATTGCTTAATTTATTAATTGGTTATAATTGAGCAAGGTATAAAAGGGTTGTTTTTGTTATATGTATTGAGATCTGAAGAAGAGTGCTGGGGCTGCACGTGAAAGCGCTTGTTATAATAAATACTGGATCCTGTTAATTATCCTGTGGTGGTCGTGCTCTGTTCTAAACTTTCTTAGAGCTTATTTTTGAAAGCAGAGTGCAGTAGATACATATTTTGTTCTCTGCCTTATTCAGCTCTGGGATAGCCGATTTGATTTTGCATGGCACTATGGGGAAAAGATAGACCACCACAAGTGTGGCTTTAGGTAGGCACAGTGAGGTCAAAATTAGCTGGAGAACTAGGGAAAAAAGAAAGAGTGAAGGAAATAAGTAACGGAAGAAAAAAATGCAGATGTAGATATACATTATGGTTGTAAATACACAGGAAATTATGTATCAACTGCCATGAGACAAAAAACAACTGAAATTATACAGATCTAGTTAAATGAGCAAGAATGCTAGCAGTTGAAACAGTGTAGCCTGTTTAGTTATGCTCAGTAATTCTTGCTATTAAAACTAGTTAAACGAGCGAGAATGCTAGTGGTTACAAGAGTGGAGCATAAATAGCAGGTTTAAATATAATGCAATTTGTCCTGAAAGTACACTCTGTAAATCTTGTTATTAAACTAGTACATGGCTAGTGGTAGCGAGATGAACTGAACTTATCTCAGTCACAGTGAGTGCGTGTAAGCCAAAGCAACATAAACCAGAACCAAGCTTCAGCTGCTATGAGTGTGTGTTAGGCAGAGCAATGCAAAAAACACCAATCACCAAGTAAATATCACAGAGAAAAAAATAACTTGTTTTAGCACACATTCAGTTACAAAGCAAGGTTGTACACTCTTTTATAGACTAGCAAGCAGTCTTTGGCATTATTTCTAATAAATATGCGATTTGAATATATGGAAGGTTATCCCTTTCTATATGGCACAAATATCTGTCAATATTAAAGTCTAAAACATCATTACAGCAGGTTAAGTACATGCTACGTTGATAAGCTGCTGTCTTTTTTTCTTACAGGATAGAGAAATTACAGCCAAAAACAGCAATACAGCAGCTTACATACATGCTACAGGATAAATTGTTGCCATTTTACTTAAAATATTAAAGAAAATGTACATGCACTCACCCAAGAATGTCACATGTACAACAGGCTGTTAAGGGACTGTTTAAAAATGGTGCCAGCCCTTTTTAAAAGCTATGGTGAGATGGGATGGGTTACTGAGGGAAGGGGGAGGGGAGGTAGCTCAGGTGGGCTAAACCAGAGGAATAAGCATGCAAAGGCAGGAGAAAGACAATCAGGTAAGTTTGCACACCGTTGAATAATAATACAAGAGAGACACTTTATTTAAGAAGCAGCCAAATGGAGGGTAATAAAAGCAGGAGTATATGGGGGTTGGAAAAGCTGGAGTAAGTGGCCGTAGCAGCAGTCCTACTAGGTGAGCAGAGGGAGTCAGATTTTAAAGCAGTATTTTTTTTTAATTTAAAGCAGTAATTACAATAACATTCATAGAGATTATTTCTGAAGGCAGAGTGTGGTATAGATACATGCTTATGATGGTGATACATGTAGAGACTGGGCAAAAGCAACAGGCTGAGACCAGTCCCTTACCAGGGTCTGATGATGACATTTACATGAACATTGAGTCACAGGTGATACCTGTAGAGACTGGGCAAAAGCAACAGGCTGAGACCAGTCTCTTACCAGGGTCTGATGATGACATTTACATGAACATTGAGTCACAGGACATATTGGCCCTTTTTCACATCTGGATGGGTATGCACCCTCTAGCCACATAGTAATGTAGCTTCCCCACTCACATCCACAAAGTTCACAGTATGGAATACTGACTGCCAGCTGTGTGAGGAAAAGGCCTTTGCTTTCACTGATGTCATGGCCACTGGTAATAGTGGCTGAGTGGGGTGGATGTGTGCACTGCATCTAACATTTATCTACCTACTGCTAGTGCTGCACCATGACATCATCCTCTGTCACAGCCATTCACTGACATACTTGCAGCTCTGGACCTCTGCCATGTTCAGGGCTGTAATATGGGTGCAATCAGCAGCTTCTCACATCGAAATGGAGATGCTTCATGTTATTAGTGACCTTCATGAGAGAGCGGAAGCCAGATACAGTTTTTTGATTGGCCTTTTGGACTCCATTGTGGACCACATCACTACAGTAGCCACTTCACTGAGTGTGTTGTCTAGTGTTATTTTTGGTGCCTACACACCAATATGACCTATGAGCATGTGCATACAAATGGTGAATACAAAGGACAATCATCTCAAGGTCCAAACCTGGAGATGAGCTAACCCTATCCCCTCAGCAATGGCACGGTGGGCTATAATGAAAGACCATCCAGGAAGGGGGCTTATCTGCAAGCACCATGCAGGTTTTTTACCTACAGTTCTTCCACATCTGTGTCCAGGAGGGGATGTTGGTTTACATGGCCTTCAGGGTGCTGAGCCCATGCTGCAGGGTCCCATAATGCCTCCTGATTAACCTGCTTCACAGTTGCCCCTCTACATGATCCTGTAGTGACACCCCAACCATAATCATAGTGACTTTAGGTCTCCAGGCTCTTGGTAATGTAGACTGCCATGTGTGCATCTGTCCTTTGGCACCTCTGCAAATATTGTCAGCCATGAATCATGCCACCTCACATTTGTACGATATAGGTGGACATGTCTAATGCACAGTGTGACATGGCTGTTCAGTGCCCACCATAGCTATTAGATAACACTGCATGCATCTTTTTATTCTGTTTGATACTATAGTGCCACTGTGTATATGCCAAGCTCCATAATGTTGGAAAAGATGTTGTCAGTTTGCTTGTGTTGCTGCATGCTATGCACAATGCCTTCTGAAGGGCTATGGTGTGCTCTTGCTGTCCATCTTCTGGCATCTGTGTCACTACTGTAGGATGTCAGGATGGTCAATGCAGGTCATGCTGCTGCACTACTGGGGGATCTTACAATGCCTCCTGACCTACTTGCCAGCAATGAATCATGGTTCTGCAGCAATAAGCATATCAGGAATATCTGGCAGGCTGTAGTAGGTGTATACTGCAGTGCCTCCCCTCAGGAAGGTCAAGGTAGTAGGATGGCAACCTCAGCAGGCCAAACAACATGAGCAGCCACATATCTGCTTTATGTGCAAGCAATGCTGTACTGCTATTTGACCACACTTTGTAGGTTTTGTACAAGTGCCACCAGCCAGAACATGGTGATACCGTATTGTAGTACATAAGGGACAGGAGGGAGAGACTGAGGGGAGTTTAGTGTTCTGTACCTGTTAAGCCATGGATATGTAGGCACACCACTGTGCCTGCTCATACCTACTAGGTAGTTTGGTAGGATGTCTCTTTAAGGAAATGACAGTACAGATGACTTGTATGTTGCATGGAAAAATTAAGGGCACCGCACAGGTCCTGTGCAGACTATGGGTTATTACTGACTTTGTTTCACACATGACCTGGCAGCTGGCAATAGCCTTTCCTATTACAGCAACACTTTCAATGGTCACTGATTGAGGACCTTATTGCCACACATAATCATTCTATATCCTCCATCTCTCCTGGAAGTGGGAAGCCACCCATGAAAATGGCTGTGACCCTGGAAAACCCAGTGTGCTCATCCACATATGGAAGCCTACAAAACATGCAGGGGTCCCTGTTTGTCACTGAACAGTACCTATAGCCACTGCAGAGTAAGTGCTGCACATACTTTGATATAAATTGGTATAGGAAGGCTGTGCATTCCTCCCATTCCTCCAGTTCCTGTCATACATGTGTACCACTGCTTATATAATGAATCTATCAATAAGTAACTATTCCCAGACCTGTAGATCTAACAGCTGGTGAGAGATTGTCCTCTGTCAGAACCATTTTATATTGTGCACGCAGCCACACATCATATCTGGGAGGTCACCACTTGTGATAATCAAGTGACATATTGTATATCCAATACACAAAATGAACCAGTGAAGCCTGACAAGTTCCAACTTAAACGCAATGCTCAAATCACTGGTATAACAGTGGTATCAGGTCCCACAAAGTCACTCTGAAGCTGGGTTAAAAACACACTTCCTTTAATATTGACTTCAGATTGAGCGCTTCCATCTACATACAGTAGACTTCATCAGAACACTGTATCCAAAAACATTACTGTTTAAATAGTAACAACCTTCCAATCACATCCCAGAATCAGTTAACCTCATTAATATTCAGAAATTCTGGAATCAATTAACTATACACATAAACATGATTAATAAAATTTGAAGTTAAACCTGTTTAAAATCACAAAAAGTAAAATTTCATATGATAGAATATATAAAAAATACACTAATATAATATGAAAACATAAGGAATATATAAAAAATATATGTAACAATACATAAAATTGTATAAAAATGGGAAACAGTAATAAAATGTACAGCTGCAGTTACCTGACAATATATATTTTTTTATATTGCAAGAAAATAGCTCTATATCTATAATATGTTGTTGTTGTATCTTTCGGCTTTTCCCGGTTAGGGGTCGCCACAGCAGAACTCCGGTCCGCTAATGATTGGAAGTAGATTTTTATGTACTGAGTTGCCAGCCCTAACGTACAACCTTCAACGAAGGTACACCCATTCATGCATGTCTCCAAACAGAAGACGCTTTAGCTGAGAATTGAATAGGATAACATCTTACTGTGAGGCGACAACGCTACCGCAGCACCACCACCACAGCGATATATATATAATATATATATATCTATATCTATAATATAATATCATATAATATATCTATAATATCTATATCTATAATCTATATCTATAATATATTAATATTATATATTAAAAAATTTGAAATTGATTGAAAGGTTGTTACTATTTAAGCTGTAATGTTTTTAGATACAGTGTTCTGATGAAGTCTACTGTATGTAGATGAAAGCGCTCAATCTGAAGTCAATATTAAAGGAAGCATGTTTTTAACCCAGCTTCAATGAGACTTTGTGGGACCTGATACCGCTGTTATACCAGTGATTTGAGTATTGCATTTAGGTTGACATGTTGTATATGTTGCTGATACACTAAACTTTTGTGGTCTTTTTATCTTTATATTGACATGCAAGCTCCTGTACCATTTTATGCTTGACTACTGTGAATGTGACTTGCTTGCTCTTATCTTCATTTACATGTCATTTTTCACTCATTATATTTGCATGTCATTATATCATAATTTGAATACCTTCTTTTCAAGCATCTTTTCACCCATTGCTCCATAGCACTACAGCATTCTGTGAGTCGCTAAGTGTACATTCTCAGTTATGGTGCAAGAATGTGCTGAGGAATTTCACAAATGTCTATGAATACCTCTTGTGATGTCCTGAAGACGTTAATAATTCAAAAGCACTGTGAATAGCAATAAATCGATACTCATCATCTTAGATACTTTGCTGTAACTAACAGTTTAATTACCAGATTGGAATGAGTCAGTTTTCCACAATTTTGTCACACAGTGTGAGCATGTCAAAGTTAGAATTATCAATTCAAAACTGCAAGGTTGCAGAAAGTATACACTTCTTACATGTATGACACTACACCTTGTTTATTCCTGAGCCTTGTTAGAGCAGTTTCAAAGACTCAGATTATTTCCCCTACTAACTTTCTGACTACTGACTCTTTAATCTGCCTACTGTCAGATCTAACCTGTTTTTCCCTCTTTGAACTTTCCTACCTGTCAGATTTATTACATATTTTTTATTGTTTATTATGATCAATTTTTTATCATCTGTTGTAATGTTTGTCTATAAAAAAAAAACTTGTATTGCTCCAGCTGTATCAACACTGAATTTTTATTTCCTTTGTATTATACTATGTCAGACAATATGTAAATTTTTTTCTGCTGTTCTTAGAGCTTTTCTCCTTGGGCCTCCACTGAAAATGGGTCTTTGATCTAGTAGACTTTCCCAGTCAACAAATTTCAATAAATAAATAAGTATACATTACCTGTGGTTCATTAATTTTATTATTACGTCAACTTCATATTTTTTTCTTTCATCTACAACACAACATACTTCCGCGGTGGTGCAGCAGTGGCATTGTTGCCTCACAGCAAGAAGTTCTCCCGTTCGATTCTCGGCTTGGGTTGGGAGTGCCTTCTGTGTTGAGTCTGCATGTCCTCCCGGCGGTCGAGTGGGCATTCGAAAGACATGCGTTGAATGGGTGTGCCTTTGTTGAAGGTGGGGTGTCGGGCTGGCAACTCGACACCATAAAATCCAACTGCCAATCATTAGCTGACCAGAGTTCTGCTGTGACGACCCCTAACCGGGAAAAGCTGAAAGACAAACAACAATCTACAACACAACATAATGCTAAGACAAAACTATGTTTTATCTGCCAGACTGAATTTTCTGAAATTTTTTTTGTGGACAATACACTACACATTATTATTTTAAACTTCTCTTCTAAGCTACATGTTGCAGTTTTTTTTTCAGAGACCATTTTATTCCCCTATTAACTTGACATTGTCACTAGTATTCCACTTATCAACCAGCAATGTTTAAAATCCAGGCAATACCCCCGGCTAAAACACAAATAGTTTGGTGCACCTTTCTGTTTTGTTAAATTGTTGTTATTAGTCATACAAATGGCCTCATTCACTTACTTGAACAACTAACCTTACTTTCATATACCTCACTGCCAAGTAAGGGAGTATGAAAAATTTGCTGAAAGTTTAATCGAAAATTTGCTGAACGTTTAATCGTATTGTACTTCCAGCATGTTATGTTTGGCAAAATCATGCAGTTTGCCTTGTACTCTTTCTGAGAGTGATGAATTTGCATTGTATTTCTCTAAAGAATGTGATGTCAGGTTGGAGGAACCTACACGCTTTATGATTCTACATTCTGATGTACTAATTTTGCCAATGTTCTCTACTAGAGCATTGATCATTTTTCCTTTGGTCATTTGCCAATAGTTACACAAGTAGAATTGTTTACATTGCAATATGCAGACATTTTGTCTGTATATGTTAGAACATGTAAAGAGTTAATTAGATAAGTAATACAAATGCATATTATTAACAGGAATTTCATGGTACTCTTATGGTTTGTCAAAGGAAAGCCCACAAAGTCTTTATGAAGTAGACCCAACCAAAGCAAACTTCTTGGCTTTAGACTGCTTTTTCTAACGAGAGAATTGTATTTTCCTACAAAGTTTTCTATGCAACACTATTTGTAATCAGAGATATTTAAATTTGCCTATGTCTTTATTCATGTAATTGAAGTATGATTGAAAATGAGGTTATTGCACAAGATTTATTTTCTTTTTGTGATAATATTAGCAAAGATATTTGTGTCATTCCTCCTTTCTCTTTTCTCAGAATTAATTAATTATTCTGTACATAAATTATATATAGAATTGAAGAAAAGTAATGAGAAAGAATATAACTTGACCAAGGAACAGTGGATATCTCTGAAAAATATGCAAAACAATCACTTGATTATAATTAAGAGATAAGGATCTTAATATGGTAGTACATGATACTGCCATTTACGAAAAATCTTAAAATAGAGTTATTTGCAAGCTATTCAACGGTTACAGCAGCTGATTTATAAGGAGGGTGAATTAGGTTGTTTGTTCCCCCAATTTAGCTAAGATGTTATATGATAAAAAATAGGAAGCTACCATATTTCTATTGCGATCCCAAAATCCATAAAAGCATAGAAAATCATTTAGGTAGGCCAGTTGTAATAGCCAGTGGAAGTTTTTTTTTACAAATTGTAAATATGATTAGTAATGTCTTGTCATCTCACATATTAAAGTTATCATCTTTCATTAAAGGTACTACTAACCATTTAGCAAGGTTGCTGTATAAGTAATTTGATAGTGATGTTTCTTTACAATATATTGGCAAATCCTGGAATGCCCTCCCAAACAACCTAAGACACATGACCTCTCTTCACCAATTCAAAAAACACCTCAAAGATCTACTAAAGTCCCAATGGCTATGCCCTTGCTCTAATCCTGATTAATAGCAAATGCTCCAGGCCCACTAAAGCCTCTAGCTAACCCAAAACCTTAAGGTTTCATATTGTAGCTATGTTAGACTAATCTAAGTTAGATCTTCCTAAGTCTGTACCTCTTTTAACCATATGTATAACCTGTTTGTTTGATTTATCTTTGAATGTAATAATAATTACTTAATCTTCTGATGTTTCTGTTTAACTACCTCTGTCTTTATGGAGCTTTTCTCCCCGGGCCTCTACTGAAAATGGACATGTATCCAGCTAGACTAGCCCGGTCAACAAATGTAAAATAAAAATAAAATAAAATAAATATATATAACAATTTGTATTTTGTTCTGATACATAATTTTTGTTTTTGCTGATGAAATATTCAATAAACATATGTTGCTGCTATGAAAGTACATTTATGCCCCCATATGGGTTTAGTGTTGAAAGAATGTGTGTATACTCATTTTTTTTAATAATTGGGCAGCTTTTTCAGTTTACATATACTGATGATTTCATTTTGTGTGAAAGCAAGATTAAAGAAGCAAAATTTTGCTTCAGGTGTACATGATAATTTAATTTGATTTTGATATTTAGAGTAAGGTTATTAACTATTTGGATGCTACTCTTAAAGAGAATGTTAAAGCTAAGATCATTAGTTTGTTATACAGAAAAGCAGCTGACATGCATATTTCTTTGCATATAGAATCTTGTCCTTCCCCTTACATGTAACGCCTTTTCCTCCCCTCATATTATAACAGCTCTCCCTTATGAGGAACTGTAAAGAGCTGGGGGAGTTTGCAGTAACAGAGTTGCCTTTTTACAAGAAGCAAGTAAGATTATTCAAATATTTTTACATGTAACTTAAAAATCTGATGTAGTAAAGAAACCTTTAACAATGTTGGTATAAAAAAAATAGCATTATTTGGCAGTGTAAGTTCAATGATTGGAACAGATGATGTTAAAGATGAATGTGATAAAATCTGAATCGTGTTCTGTTTCAGAATACAAAACATTAATTGAAAGATCTGCACAATACAATAAAAAGATGGGTATAAATTATTGAAAAGTGATTATGAGTTACAAAATACTTTCCCAAGAGATAATGGGCCAGATTCATGAAGGGTTGCACGGAGTCTAAGAGTAGAGTAAGCTGGCAGACAGCCAATATGTCTGCCGAGCAATCCAGCAACAGCCGGCAGGGGCATGCATGAGAGCTCCTAAAACTACTCTTGCATGGACACTGTTATGTTATGCAAATTACCTCATTTGCTGCTGAAAGCTATGCAAATGAAGTAAATGTGCGATCCAGGAAACACTAACCTGTCCGAGTAAGAGTAGAGTTATTTGCAGAAATGTACTCCATTGGTAACTGAGTACCATTCTGCAAATAGCAAAACGGCACTATGACAGCTCCAAATAAAGGATGTATCCAGTTGAGGAAGTATGCCAATGGCCAAATACAAGGCCATTGGCATTTTTATGTGTTGCAAATTAATAAAAATCAAATTTTTTTTTCCCCGATCTCCAATGTTTAAGCGTAGCGCCAAAAATAGGCATTCTTATTAAAAATATTCTTCTGCCATGCAGGTGAATGGCAGGCTGAAGACAACATGGCTACTGAGTAGTGGTTGCTAAGGGAGGAAGCTCAGTTTGAGAAATGTAACTAAGCATTAGTAGGCAATCCTATGCAAATGAGGATAAGGATAGTGAATCCCAATTTACCCTGACATGTGAGCCATGTCCCTAGAGTGTAAGTGTAGGAGTAGGGGAGTAGTAGAGTAGAAGATAGATGACATCATGAGGGGGTATGTATGAAAGACTGTAAGCCTATTGGAGCAGAGTGGCATGTGTTTGCTGTGAGTTACTCAGGATTGGAAGAGGCATGTCTACAGTAGTCTTAACTGAAACCCAGAACCTGAAGCTGTATGCCGTGGATATCACTAAAATTTCTTGCAAAGGTGTTTACACTCTATGCGCACGTGTGAGCGCTTGTAAACCCGTCTAAGCCTGTGTGCGCGTGTGTGCGCCCATGTAAGCCTTTGTAAGGCTGTCTAAGCCTGTGTGCACAGATGTGCACCTACCTAAGCCTGTGTGTGCGTGTGTGCACTCGTGTGCACGTGTTTGCGCTTGTTTGCGCATCGCTGCCCCCTGTGGAAACAGAAAGGGAAAAGGAAGGAAAAGAAGTAGTAGGAAGTTAACCAAGGAGAACTAGCAGAGCTGCCAGGTGAAATCAATCAGAATCAGCCAATTACACAGGCAGTACACTAGCCCAGCCCAGCCCAGCACTTAAAACTCTGCAAACAACATTCCCCATGTTTTTCTCAGAAACACTGCAACACTGCAGTATACAAAGAGAAGTGAAAACTTAAAAAGCTTAACTGAGACAAAAAAATGTTAGGGGCTGCCATTGCTATTATAAGGCAACATGTGCAAGATGCTGAGGGTGGTGCCATTGTAAATGCTGCTGAGCAACCCACAGTGAGGAGACGGAGAAGAGTGTACAGACCCAGGGTAACCTACTAGGGGCTACATGAGCTGGAGATAGTGGAGTGATATATAGAGTGGACAGAGACCTCCTGCAGCAAATTGTTGAGCTGTGCAGGCCACGCCTCACACACAGAACCAACAGAAGGGAACTCATCCCAGTGGAAACCAAGGTATGTGTTGGCCTAAGAATACTAGCAACAGGTACCTTCCAGAGATCAACTGGTGATATGATGGGGATTTCACAGGCATCAGCATCCAGGGTACTGCACCAGTCCCTGAATGCCATGTCAGCACATGTTGGTGATCATGTATATTTCCCCAATTCCCATGAGGCATTGGCCAGCAATATGCGTCTCTTCCAGCAAATAGTGGAATACCCTGAGGTAGTGGGTGCAATTGACTGCACGCATATACACATCAAAGCACCAGCTGGTGAGCGGGGTAGGGCCTACATCAACCGCAAGGGCTTCCACTCCATCAACTGCCAGGTCGTGTGCTATGCCCAGGGCATAATACTGAATGTGTGTGCTGGCTGCCCTACAAGCTACCATGATTCTCATATCTGGCATCTGACACAGCTGTACCAGACATTTGCCAATAGGAACACCCCTGACGGTCACCTAGTGGGGGATGCTGGATACGCACTGGAGCCATGGCTGATGACACCCATCAGAAATGCACACACACCTGAACAAGAACACCATAATGAGGCACACGCACAAACATAAAATGTAATTGAGCATGTGTTTGGGATGCTCAAGTCATGGTTCTGGTGCCTGGACACATCTGGTGGAGCCTTGCAGTACTCACCAACTACATGTACCCAAATTGTCATGGTGTATGCCATGCTACATAATATGATCCTGCAAAAACAGCTGCAGCAGGAACAACATGGGGCAGGGCCAAACAGCCCCCCACCATTGCAAAGGCCTGCATAGGCACAGCGTGACTCGGAGGAGGAACAACCTGAGCCTGCCCCAGTAGGCAGAAGGAGGCGTGCCCAGTATGCCTTGGCCTTGGCAAAGAGGCAACGCATAGCACATACACTGGCTCAGTAGGAACCCTGGAAATGATACCTCTCTGACTCGCACATAAAATAAAAGGGATGTCTAACTTGACACTACCTGTTTTCAAACATGTATAGGGAGTGTAGTATGTGCATCCGACATAGGCAGCCCTGCAGCACCACTTGAGGCATGATTGCAATGTTTTAAGCAATATAAAGCAGTGCTGAGCAGCTTTTACCACTATTTAGTATATGTAAACAAAATTGCCCGCGCTAACTAGTGCAATATCGGGCAATGTTGATCAATGTTGCGCAAGATCTGGCAAAGTCGGGCAAAGTCAGGTAAACATGCTCATATTTACTTTACTGTTCCTTAAGCAGTCTGGTCTGCCCAGCATGAAAATAAAAATCAGTGACAGGGCTCGAACCCAGGATACTGTGCACTACAGTCACAGTACTGAACCACTAAATCATGACAGCATTTCACTGGCACAGACACAGCAGGACAATTGTACACTAATGCAAACACAAAGAAATGCTGTATCATGCCCCTAAAGAGGCATATGGATAACATCTCCCACAGGCCTATGCAGACAGAAAACAGCAGGCCAGGCGGTGTGATGTGGGTTGGGTAGGCTATGAAGTTGCAATCTAATATACATGACATTGGACGCTAAGCTCTGTAGTACAGTAGTATGCCTCAAGCCAGTATGATAGGCAACAGTACAGACTGAAATGGTGTACCTTACATAGCAGTGCAGGCCTAGCAAAAGTGTATAAGTGTCAGGTGAAATCATCATCCTATGTACACCCACAGTAACAATCAGGTGTGCCCTCGGGTAGAAATGTACAATGAATAGCTGTCCCCCCTGTATGTAGAAATGTTGATAAGTCTAAGCAAAGTGTCTCATGGTAGCCCTGCAGGCACAGCATGATCCCTGTCGATTTATGACACAACGGTGAGCCCTGCTGTAAAAATACAACTTGATTTTCCACACACATATAGTATAAATGTCTATACCGGGCATGCTCACACACTTCAACAAATGTAGTGGATTTCATTCAGCATCACACTGAAAGGTCATACTGGGCATGCTCACACACTTAGGCTAAATATGGAGGTGATAATAAGGGATCTATGGACAAATGTGGATAGTCATCTCTACTTCCAGAAACACATTCACAAAGTGGTCAGAAAATCATGCTATGTGTTCCCACAAACTGCCAAGGTCTGTGCATGTAGGTCAAAGGAGTTTCCTTCTACTCATCAGTCATCAGACCAATCAGAGAGTACCACAACACACTTGCGATGAATCGGACTAGGCACCTTCAGCAGCTGGAAAGACCACTGAAGTACCTCAACAAAAGGATTACTGGCCTCAAACAGTTGCCCCATGCAACAAGTCTGAATTTAACTCAGTCTGTACTCTGTTGCATACTGTCTACTCAGGAGATCTCTGCCCAACAGACAGGTCCATGTCATGGCAACGCTCAAATCTGTTCTGAGTTACAGCTCAATGGCACTAAATATACAGACCCAACTGATATTGCCAACATCCTGGCAGATAGGATCAGTGTTAACTTTACCCCCCTCTCACCCATTAAAGAGCACATCTCTATAATGGAAGACTGTAAAGTTGCTGTCATCATGGCTGCACAGGTAAAAAACACTCTCCAAAGCCAGTACCACAGCAGCCATGGGACCAGATAACTTCCCAGGCTGCGTTCTACACAAACCACAGAATGAACAGGCACCATACCAATGTACCATGTTCAGTCATAGCCTCACCTCAGGCTTTGTGCCTGCTGAATGGTACACAGCAACGGTTATCCCACTACACAAGGGTGGAGACACCACGGCCCCAGGAACTAGCACCCCATTAGCCTGATGAGCCTGCTCTTCAAGGCCATGGAATGTATCATCATACAACTTATAAAAAAATACATTGGTAATCCCCAAACCCTGGACCACAACCATGTTGGGTTTGTAAAATGCAGATCATGTCTCCTAAACCTGATTGATGACATTGAAGCAGTCACCAGAACCGTAGAAAAGGATAAGGTGGTTCGCACAGCCTATGTAGATCTTGCCATGGCTTACAACACCACCCCACACTCTGGAAATATAGATAAACCCACTAAACTAGGTATAAATTGCTATGTCACAAGATGGGTTGCCAACTGGCTTACTGACAGAACACACACTGTGAAAGTAGCGGACTCCAAGTATGACTTTGGACCAGTGACGAGTGCAGTACCACAGGGTGCAGTCCTGGGTCTCGTCCTGTTTAGTATCTACTTCCCTGAAGTAAACTTTAACATGGAAGGTCTGTGGCTACTGAAGTTTCCAGATGACTGCAAACTAGGAGTCATAATTGTAAACACTAAAGATGTGGACATCCTAAAAAGGGCCTCACTGAGACAGATGGCTGTTGTCAAAGCCATGGGCTCAACCTCAATGCCAAAAAGTGCATTGTCATCCCCTTTGTTAAAAACTCTGTAGCCATGAACTACAACATAGGCGGTAGTATACTTAACACTGAAAGTGTGACAAGAGACCTTGGGTCACAGGTGGACAGTGGACCCAACTGTGATAATCACATCCCCACAGTAGTCAGGAAATCCTCCTATGTGGCACACCTCATCACAAAAGGTGTCTCATGCAGCATAGAAGAGGGCATTGTTCCCCTCTACTCATCACTCACTAGAACCATAATAGAGTACAACACCCCTTTTGCTATGTACCTCGCAAGACAACTACAACAACTGGAAAGCCTGCAGCAATACCTCACAAAGAGCATTAGCAGCCTGAAATATATGCCATACAAAAACCATCTCAAAATGCTCCAGCCGTACTTCCTCGCATATCGCCTACTCAGAGGTGATCTCTGCCTAACATACAAAGCTATGTCAAACACAGAACTGTTAGACATGCTCCACGTAAAACACTCACAATCCCTCTGAACTTCAGACCCAAAACCATGAGTGAAATACAAAAGGAAGGGGTGTGTCCAACTACCTTATGGATACCCACACCTTCAGGTTACTGGCACAGCATGAGGCCTTAGAGACCATGCAAGTGCAACTAACATTGGGCAAAGCTGCTTATCAGATTGTAGCCTGCTACAGATCACCTACCTTGTCTCAGGAACCTCACCCAGTATTCCTGAGAACAGTGGAAAATATAAAGATCCTATCAAACACCCCTATTTGAGGAGATTACAACTACCCAAACATTGAGTGGGAGAATTACTCATGTACAACGTCATTTGCCCAATGTTTCCTAGAGTTTAAAAACTCTAACACCCTGGAACAGTTGGTCACCATGCCCACTAGAGGTGACAACATACTGGACCTGATCATCACCAACATGGGGTACCAGTGTTCCACAACAGAAATAAACCCCTCACTGGTAATATCAGATCATAAAGTAATCACACTGGACATCCACACCCCCCCCCCAGTCAATGAAACCACTGTGAAGACATTTTCAAAAGCAAACTGCACACTTCCCAAGACCAAAGTGGAAAGTTCCAAAGCCCCCTTGCTATATGATAATGCTATACAATCTGCCAAATCATTTACATGTGCATCCTATGAGCATCTACAGGGATGCATGGATCGAGACATCCCAAATAAAACCAAGATGCACTCCTCCAAAAATAAGAAACCAATCTGGTGATCTTCACCCATAAATAAGCTAGACAACAGAAGGAGGAAACTAACACATGATAGAGCAAACTTCACAAAAGGAAAGGCATCACTGATCATTATTAGGAAGAAACAATGATCGCTCATAAAATAATCTAAGGCCAGTTTCTACAGACAAATTGCCAAGGAATGTAAGAACAACAACCACAAAGCCTTCGTTAGCTATACTAAACATGTAGGTGGCAACTTCCAAATATGCTGTCAGCTACTGAAAAATGGCAAGAAATACACTGAACCAACTTACATTGCCCACATCCTGGGGGACAAGTTCAGTGCAAACTCTCCCCATCAGCCCCAAAAGGTCTTGTGTCAATCCCAGAAGAATGCAGAGCCCCAGACTTCATGGACATGCAGGTAAAGACAGCCCTCTCCAAAGCTAAGAACACAGCATCAATGGGACTGGATGGTGTCCCAGGCTGCGTCTTAGGCCAGCCCCAAAAGGAACTATACCCTCACCTACACTCACTGTCCAGACTCAATCGTACCACAGGCTATGTACCCAAAGAATGGCATACACCAACATTTATCCAGCTCCAAAACGGAGGTGCCACAACAGAACCTGGAAACCATTGCCCTATAGGTCTACTCAGCGTGGTCTGCAAAGCTATGGAGCAAATTATCATGGAACCCATAAACAGAGACATTGGGGACCTTCAGACACTGGACTCTACCCAACTTGGCCTTGTTAAAAGCAGATCCTGCCTCCCAAACCTAGTTGATTTATTTGAAACAGTTACCAAGGACATAGATGGAGGTGAAAGTAGTCCACACAGCCCACCTGGACCTCACTAAGGACTTTCTACACCATTCCCCACTCTGTCATCATGGACAAGCTTACCAGCTTGAACATTAACAACTATGTCACAGGATGGGTGGCCAAGTGGCTCACAGATCAAACACACATGTTCAGGGTTGCGGGTGCCATGTCTGACTCTAAACCAGTCACAAATGGCATCACACAGGTCTTGGTCCTAGGACCCCACCTGTTCAGTAGATACTGCTCAGAGGTACAGGCAAGCATGGGAGGAGTATGGCTGAACAGGTATGCAGATGACTGCTAACTGTGGTACATAATCATCTCTATGGCTGACACAGACATCCTTCAGAAGGGTCTTACAGAGACAGATACCTGGTGTCAAAATAATGCCCTCAAGCAGAATTCCAAAGAATGCATAGTCATCCTTTGGATAAAACAAAGTGCACACAAATTACCACATAGGAGGTAATCCAGTATGTACGGAGAAAGTCATTATGGCCCTCGGGACACAGGTAGATAGTAAACTCTCCTTTGATGATCACACGGCCAAAGTGTTTAGACATTCCTTCTATGTAACCCTCCTAATGTCACCTAATGTAACCCACTTTGTCTAGTCTGATGATGTCACCATCCTACAAATATACCTGTGGAAAAGAGAACTCACAGTAATGTGTATCACGTGTTGTGTAAATGCATACTCCTGTAGTGTCATAAAGTAGTTAGGTAGGGGTTTGAATCCTGCACTTGACAAGTGTGTTTGTGTGTGATTTCCTTGGAGAAGTGCAACCTTTTTGGAGAGTAGTAAAACACCTTAAAAGTGGTATACTAATCTTTGTCAAGTCTGACGATGTCACCATCCTGCAAATATACCTGTGGAAAAGAGAGCTTCCAGTAATGTGTATAGTGTGTTGTGTTAATGCGTACTCCTCTATTATCATGAAGTAATTAGGTAGGGGTTTGAATCCTCCACTTGACAACTGTGTGTGTGTCTGTTTGTGTGTAATCTCCTCGGAGAGGTGCAACTTTTTTGGAGAGTAGGAAAACACCTTAAAAGTGGTATACTTATCTTTGTCAAGTCTGATGATGTCACCATCCTGCAAATATACCTGTGGAAAAGGAAACGTCCAGTAATGTGTATAGCACGCCATGTTATTGTGTACTGCTCTATTGTCATAAAGTAGTTAGGTGGGGGGTTAGAATCCTACACTTGGTGTGTATGTGTGTGACACTGTTGGTCAATGTGTTGTGGGTTTTGCTTTTACTACTGTATGACATATCAGTATAACAACAGTATGTGCATTGCACGTCAGGTAGCTGTGTGGCAAATACATATACGTACATGTGACCTCAATTATTTCATAGGTGGAAACCCTTCTTTCTCCATGAACACATCTGTTATCTTTGCCAGAGTCTGCTGCCGCTTTCCAGACCTTAGGTCACATCTGTATGCTTGTGACAAGGCCAGCCTCTGCAGTGATCCCTGGCCTAGGTCATCCGTGTCACACACACTCATTACGGTTTATATTGAATTGTGTGAGTGAGGGTTTATGGCTGAGGTATATTTCAGACCTGATCAATCACAGCAAAGTCTGTCAATGATGGCTATTCACTATAGGTGTACAACAACCTTTGTAGATATGCATGCAGACCACTTATTGCTTATGTGGTCCAGCGAGGGATTTCAAAATACCTTTGGAAATGTGATTACCAAAGGAGAGATGACGTAACACTTGGCCGCATGTACACATCGGTACCTGGTCAACATGTTGGTGGCTACTACGTATGTGGTACTGTGGGGATACTATGTTTCGTAAAGGTGGATGACTATGCTTTGGTTGGCTTATAGCTTTACAGCATGGGTTTAATAATGGGTATCTGTCTGTATGATATCTTTGTGGAGGATGTATGTGTCATCTGGAGAATGCATTACAGGCCACAGTATGCATTTCCAGACATGGACGGACATATCCCTACTGTGATTGCTTGTACCTAAGAGAGTGATATGCCAAACAGGAGTGGTCTCAGGAATGGGCACAGGTGAATACCACTGGTTACTGGCATAGTATAGTACCTGAAGGATCCAAATGTTACTGTGTGTCCTACATCTGTGTGTCAGTTGTCAAGCCATCAACTAACGATTGTCTATGGTCAGGCTGCTGTGGTTATGTATACTACCAGAATGCAAAACAATGGCAGATAGTAACAGTATCACCCACAGCACAGTGTCAAACCATGTCATACACACATGTGTACTCAAGTTCCGAAATGTGTGCAGTACAATGCATACTGGCCACCAATAGAAACTATGGAGTGTTACTGTGTAATACAGGGCATGTCACCCTGCCCATGTACCCACTATGCATGTACATGCAGACAGTGCACCTCCACCATGCTCACAAATGTACACCTGCATATCTGTGCTGCACACATCCCACATGTACTGTCTACTCTAACATGCTGCCAATACTACACACATCAGCCAAGTGGCACGTGGGCGGACAATACACTATTGGAACTAGCACTGGTGTAAACAATACTACATTGACAATCATAGCTTTAATGCATCATGCCTGCTCAGCTACACCTTCAAGGATATCATTACAGTCTACTGCTGACAACATGCTAACATTGCTGTACTGCTGTAAAGTCACCTTGTGCATCAGCACCATGGTAGCCTGTTCCTGCATAAATGTTACAGATGGCAGGAGGTGGCACAGGTTTCATCATATGCACAGGGTGTGTTGTTGGTTTGCCAGAGGCCTACAGTGAGCCATACAATCAACATGTATGTGTGTGTGAGGGCTATGAGTACTGTTATGGGCCAATGTTGATGTAATGTGTACGGGTATGTGTTAGTCCTAGGTGTCTGGTTTATGTGTGTGTGTCTGTGTGTGTCTGCTTGCACACAGTTCCGCCATGTGGCTGCCATATACAGGGATTTGTGGGACAGCCACAGACTGTACCTGCCAGGCTTTACAGATCACCGTCTCTCTCCACGGACACGGTACCTGTGCCTGGCAGGTATGTTACTGACAGTATCATGTACTAAGCCAGACTGGGTACCATCCTCAGAGGTGGACAGATGTACACTGGACCCAGGTCCCTTTCTAGGACTGTCCAGAGCCACGTGCACGTGGTCTTCTAGGATGGTCTATGAACAGCCCACCCCTCAACATTGCTGGGGCTGGTACTGGCACTACAGGAGCGGCTGTGACTTGAGGGATGTCCGCTGTGACTGCCAGTTGCTGATGTTGCTGGCATATGTCCACGTCGACATCTCAACTGTCCCGCACTGTCCTGACACATGGACATGACATTGTGGAGGACATCTAATGTCTCACCCCAACGTCTATCAGTGACCTCAGTGTAATTACGGATGGCACCTGCTAGGTCATGGATACTGTCAATTACAGCGGTGTTATGTGCCCTCTTTGCCCTTAGTCCCTGTCTGGTGTACCGTTCCATACGTGCCTGTGCCTCCATGACAGCCTGGAACATGCGTGAGGTTGTAAGACCTGTGGCACATCTGTCAGAGGCATGATGAGCAGCAGTGCTCTGATGAGAACCCCTGGGCATCTGCCTATGTGGTACCATTCCAGACATCTGGGTATGGCTGCTGTGTCGGGATGCATGTGCCATAGATACCACACTGTCTTTGCCAATGCCGACTGTACACTGTCCCTCAGCTAAGGGCATTGGTGGTGGATGTATTGGCAGTGTGACTGTGTGCATGGATGGGGTGGGCACTTGTGTTCTGTCGACTGGTGGCCCAACGACAGACCCTAGCAAACATGCCTGTGCCTCAACACACCTATCATCATTATCACTATTTTGCTCATTGACATCAGGTTCCCTGCTGCAGTGAACCAGCCCAACCTCAGCACCTGTGAGAGGAAGACAGGAAGCACACTTTATGACCTGTACATGATGTCGGAACACATGCACACGTGCACACATGAACACATACACACATGCACACATGCA
Source organism: Protopterus annectens (assembly GCF_019279795.1). Classification (NCBI taxonomy): domain Eukaryota; kingdom Metazoa; phylum Chordata; order Ceratodontiformes; family Protopteridae; genus Protopterus; species Protopterus annectens. The sequence continues at coordinate 1,568,221,538 of NC_056746.1, forward strand.
CACAAATATACTCCTCACTAAAACAGACAGACACACACAGACACACACACACACACACACACACACACACACACACACACACACACACACACACACACACACACACACACACACACCACCAGCAATCCAGAACATCCTCAATAGCGGTTGATGGTGGGGTACAGTATCACAAGCGAAACAGTCATATCACATATGTCAGCATGCAGGACGTGTGTTGCTCAACAGCATGCAGTGTGAGTGTAGACAGCCTTTGCTAATAACAGTATACATGCCTCTGATGCATGTGGGTTGTTGTTCAGTGATTGGCCTCAACCTGGAATGCAATGTGTACATGGACACAACATTGCTGTGCAAGTATTGAAAGCTCTGCAATGTCCTGTGCACCATCACTCACAGGTATAAATACCATGGTTGGATGTGTATCTGTGTGTCACATAGATATCCATTTCTGATTAGAGTGTCTGTGTCTTTAGCAGATAATTGTGGACACAGGTTTAGCACATGCATACTATGTATACACACAGGATGAGTGGTGCATGTATACCTGACGGAATACCATTGCTCAACATAGCCATTGTACAGTGGTTATGGTGAGTGTAGGACATACTGTGTACATGCCAGTGCCAGCCATGACATGGCATGCTACAACACAACTGCAACATTAAACATCACACATACCCAATGTGTGTCATGTAACCTATACACTCCATAGCATTACAAGACATATATGTGTCACTTTGTACAAATGGTGATTGCTATGCATATTGTGTATAGGTGCATATGTTTGCATGCACACAACATTGAGGTGTATAGCAATGAATGCTATGTGTAGTACTGTGGTTACTGTAACTGGATGGGGTGTAGTGCCATGAGCCATCATCATGCAGCATCATGTGGTCACTCAAGGCTACTAATGTGTGCTAGACTGGCACCTAGCATGCTGTACCTGAACTGCAGTACCATGGCTACATTCATCATTTCACAGCCAGTTGTTACATGGGATTGAAAGGTGCCCAATAGGGAGCATTGCCTAACATGAATGTGTTATGTGTTGCAGAGTGTCGCACAGCCCCATGATAGGCCTCTACCCCTCAGGTATATTATGTGTGCTGTGTGGATGACATTTGGGATACTGGAGTGTGACCTTACATCAGGTGTATGAATACGCCATGTGTAGCATATTAACGTGTACTGCGTATGACAATGTTGTGTATGTTGTGTGCATGTGTATCGACTCTGCCTATCCAATGTCCACTACAGTTTTGCCACAATTGTGTGGGATGCTCTGTGTATTGCATGTGTTTGAGGCAGCTGCTCACATTACTGGGATGTGCATAGTCTCACAGCAAACATGCACAGCATGCATTATGCGTAAGTGTGATACGTGTACATGGCCTACACCTTACCTATGACATGCACATATATTTTGCAATATTAAATATAGAACACACTCACCAGCATGGGTCTGCTGCCTTTCTGTAACACCAGAGGGACCTACAAGGATATGAGACAGTTTGTCAGTGGCAACAACTGTGGCATTGCTACTGTGGGTTTGCAATCTTACAGTAGTACAATGGTTGACAGTCACAGGCCTACAGATTATGTTCCAAATTATCAGTATTGCACAACACCAGGCTCCACATCTTCTAACTACACAGCACACATCTCACATATGCATGATCTACCAATAGAGATAACAGTAGTCTACAGATATGCCATGTTACCTGCACGCTCATTGTCAACTCACTGGGTGGCTCCGACCTCCATGATGATGCATGTTTGCTGTTGTTGTTGGCCAGGAGCCACCAGGCTGAGGAGCAACTCCTCCACTCTGGTGAGGGAGGGGATGGATGGCTACCCCACCACCTGTGGCAAGCAGTTGTCTATGGATATCAGACACACGCTGCTGGACATATCTAAGTAAATCACTAATGTGATGGCGTACCTGCTCATATGTCCGGTTATGCATGCCTATGTCATTTACCCAACGAACAACATCTTGCCACAGTGCAGTCCACTCATGCTGGTCCTGGCTGGTTCTTGAGAACAGCAGGGCATAGTGCTGAACCAGGCTGGTTGTTATTTGCTCATCCTCTGCTAGGCTATTTGTAGGATCGCAATGGTGGGCCATGACCCTGGAAGACAATGAACCAATATGTGTGAGCAAGTCATATGGCACACTTAACATTCTAAAGTACAGATATCACTGAACTGCCATATATAGCAACCTATTGGCAGTCAGAGGATACACACTTTCAATACCATATATCAGTGCTTAAACCACAACTGCCTGACAGTGCCTGGCATGCTCTATATATCAAACCATGTTCTGTACAGCAACAAAGAGAAACCAGTATGTAAGACTATACAACAGTACATGTCACACTGTATGCGACACAATGCACCACCTAGCCACAGGAGGTATATATATCAAGCTAATGCATAATGAAATATGTAATCCATTGCAATGATTGCAAAGTCCAGTTACAGTATTACCAGTATACCACAATAGTTGGTGGCAAACCCCTGCCTAACATATGTGCACATTCATTAGTATAGATGGTATACTGCTGTACTAGACTATACATTTTGCTAGATACACACTTATATCCTGTAACACACATATGTCCGAGGGCATGTTACAGGCATACCCACACACACATCAGACATACATACAAGACACAAAGATATGGCAACCCAGATGAGCTTTACCTGTGTACCATACAGTACTGTGTGTCAGTACTTACAAAATATTATGTCTGAGGTATGTAATCTGTGAGGACTACAGGGAACACACATAACAGTGGTTCCAAGCAATGTGGACATACACCATGCTGTGCTGTTTAGGCCTACAGCTTCAGGTAGTACTACAGTTCATACGGGATTTGGATTCACCAGCAGTACCAATCAATAAGCATACATGTACTGCTTTAGCCTACAATGGCACTCCCCAGTCCACACCAAGGGACTACGTCAGACCGTATGCCATACTGCTTTTTCTGTCTAGCAATAGCATACACATCTTTTGCTGGGATCAAAGCTAGGACACAAAATAGCATTACAGAAACAGCTTCCCACTAAGCTATCACACATATACAGAACTTCGACATATTCACCAACAAATTCACCATCACACTCAGTCAACCTCACAAAGCAATTATTGCAACAAGTACATGTGGGTGTGTATCGGTTCATAGGTAGGTAATAGGCTATTGGCCCTATGGCCTATAGAAGCCTAGCCATACGCTACTCTGGCCTTTGACACACATGTAATTTAATTTCATGTGCCCCTGTCCAGCAGAGCCACAGAGGTGATTCCTGGGGTGTATTTCCTATCTCCCATCCAATCATCAGGATTATTCATGACGACTGATAATGAGGAGCTTGGTTTGCTATTGATAGGTGGTTTGTTCCAGAGTATGGGATGTCTCTGAGATAGGAATCTATCACTCCAGCATTTTCTGTTTATTGAGGTGACAAGGTTTAGGTCCCTAGACTGTGTAGCTCATAGGGACTGTGATCTGTTTATGTGGAGCATGTCCAACAGCTCTGGGTTTGACATAGCTTTGTATGTTAGGCAGAGGTCACCTCTGGGTAGGCGGTATGCAACACAGTCTAGCTGTGGTTTTGTGAGACAGTCTGCATAGGGCATCTGTTTGAGGCCTGTATTACTCTTTGTGAAGTATGTCTGTGGCCTTTCCAGTTGCTGTAGATGTCTTGTGAGGTACATACCACACGGGGCATTGTACTCTTTAATGGGTTTTATGTGTGATGAGTAGAGGGGAACACTGACCTATATTTCCCTGAATGACACACCTTTTGTGATGAGGTGTGCCACATAGACAGATTACATGACTAGTGTGGCACTGTGATTATCAAAGGGGAGACTACTATCTGCCTGTGTCCCATGGTCTCTTATCACAATTTCAGTGTTAAGTAGACTAGCACCTATGTGGTAGTTCACGGGTACAGAGTTTTTGCCAGAAGGGATGCCAATGCAGTTTCAACATTGAGTCCATGGCTTTGTCACCAGGCATCTGTTGCAGTAAATATGACCCTGTCTCTCTCTCTCTCTCTCTAGATATATATATATATATATATATATATATATATATATATATATATATATATATATATGTATAGACATATAGGCACATATACAGTCCACCTTTCATGGTGGGAATATCAATTATACAAAGGTTGTGAGGTATACAGTTATGTAATAATATTGCACAGTGTTGTGCGGAATGCATTGAAGGTGTTCTCAACCCATGTAGCTTTAGCAGGCCTCACTGACTGCAACACTGCAAACCTGACAAATCATACCCACAGCGTTTAACCACCACATGCCATATACCAGCACTGCATGCTGTCTTGTTTGCCACACACTACAACCTACATAGAAATATGCACATAACAACCTTCACCAACATATATATGTCCACCCTTTACAAACTGTTGCAGTATGTCCCTTTCTCTATGCACATGTACAGATGCTAATATATCTGACACAGACAGATCTCTCTGTATGTGTGTGCCATACACACATAACATCCACACTGTTGTAAGTCCGTGGACCTCATGGCTGACCTGTTGGGCCTTGCTGCAACATGAACAGGTGTCACATGTGAGCACACAGTAATATTAGAGGGTGTATATATAGCTGCAAATGCTAGATTAGCATACTAGCCTGGTACAGCAGCTGCAAATGCTAAGCTACACGTTAATATGACTGTCATGCATTTGTTACTCTGTCACATCCATGTTTATATAGCTGTATGCGCTACTCCCCTAAACAGCCATTGTACACACTAATATACAGAACACAGATAACATGGATCAGATGTTTGACATTTAATGCTGAGCTACATATGTCACAGTCATATCCCACTGCACACAGCTACACACTGATTTCTTCATGGCAGTAGTTATGCAGGGTATCTGTGCATAGATACGTACTGCTGCCACATATGGATGATTCAAAGTATGTAGAGTACTCTTCAAAAACATCTACTACATGCCAGTAAATACATATATGTTACATACCTTTCCTTTGTATGTGTTAGTATTTTTCAGTTCTGTGTGTTTTGTTTTTTATTTCATTTTTTTAATATCTTTTTTTTATTTTTTTTTTCTGTTGCTGTTGCTGTTGATGTAGATGTCAGTGTCTGTCTGTCTGTCTGTGTTTCTCTCTCTCTCACTCTCTCTCTCTCCGTAGCTGCAGTGAAATGATTGCATGTGTGGGCAGCAAGTACAGCCTGCTTTTATAGGTATCTGCACATGTGCATGTGATGGCCTCTGCACCAATTGGTGGCCACCATTTGGTAATTGCATGCAGCCTGCTGTGTGGTAATTGCAGTACTCACTGTCATAGCAACCCAATGCTATAAATTGCTAAGTCAGGTAGGCGTAGCCCTTTCAGCTTTCCAAAGTGGGGCCCATGCTTGTTTGCTGTGGACACCGTTGTGTAAGTCAGAAGGTTGGTTTACTTCTTATATCTGAAGCTAGGGGTGTAGCCAGTGATTTGAATGTTGTACTCAGACCTGAATGTTGCCACTTCTAGTACACAGTTGTCAGTGTAGAATTGTACTCACCCCTACAAATGCTAGCACAAGATATATGGAAGTATGTAGTTTCTTTTCTACTTATACAATTAGCTGCCATACATACGTATTTATTGAGATGTATTCATTTGGCACATGAATTGTTTGTGAACTGCTATACTGTGAATATTAATGTACTCACTTCTGCACAGTTTGTGCTTTTTTATTGTTGACATTAGCACAGGATGCTCATGAAAACTGGACAATTCCAGTACTGAGTATGCCTACCTACATCCTTGCTGGACCCTGAACACACAGGTATTTTGTACGTTTGGGTGGGGATTGTCCTGCTATGATACTGTGTGGGGGTTGTAAAGTACAGCTGTAACATTATTTACTGCTAGAATGTCTGATTCTGTTATCACAGTAATGTAATGCAATTCCACAAAAACTGCTGGTAAAGTTCCACAGAACTGGTTTTGTGTTATGGCATTCCTATCTTTCCTTTACATTCACTCATTCTGATGCATGATATATATATATATATATTTCAGCAACAACATGCTGTATATCTACTGTGGCTTAATGGTACTTCATGCAGTCTAGTGTGTCCCAGGTTCGAGACTGACAGTGATGTTTTATTTTGCTGCTGAGCAGAACAAGGGCCCTCACATGTAGGGTGACTAAGGCACTTTTAAGCAGTTGTAAACGGGTTTGCGCGGGTTTGCGTGAAGCTTAGCAATACTTAGCTAAGTGCACACAAGCGCACACTCGCGCAAACCTAACTACTGCTTAAAAGTGCTTACTCCCACTAACCCCCACACTCATTTCTTTGAAAGAAAAGAAAATGGGGAGATAGGAAAGTGGTGAAAAAGGGGCACAAAGAGGGAAAGAAAGTAGGGAAAACAGCTTGGGATGTGCAGGACAGGTGTAGGGAAGGTCCATAGCTGCCCATTTCTTTAACAGCATATGCTGGAAATTTGGAGGGGAATTTGAAACTGTCCACCCATGAGAGAGGGGTGAGGACAACAAAGTATGTTGTACTGCCAATTAAATATCAGTTTATGTGTCCAGCGGACATGTGTGCAAAATGGGTAGCTATGTATGGAGCGTAATTTTTTTTTGGGAGCAGATTGCCCTTTTTTTCTTTTTTTTCAGGTGAGAGTGGAATGTGGGGTAGGGGAAGTAGGTATATTTGGGGAGGTAGGTTGGGGAGGTAAACAGACAAGACAAACAAGATGCATACAGGGGCGGAATATGACACATGTGGTGGGTGAACGCCATTGACTGGGAAGGATGTTTGGAAATCGCAAGCCCATGAGCCCACAGATGGCAACAGTTGAACTGAGATCCCCACCCATGGGCTGTCACCACTGCACCTTCACAGCCCAGAGGATGGCTGTGCTGAGGGCTGCATAGGAGAGGCAGGCTCACCCATGAGTCATGCTACACATGCCTCAAGCCGGCGTAGAGGATGAGCGACTGAACGCTCAATCTCCCTACGCACCACAACCCGGACCATTCAGAGGATGATAGGTGGCCCTCCAGCCACGCTTGCAGGGGGGGGATGAGCCACATCCCCTACAGTGCTTCACTCGAAGGTGGCACAGGAATATATCCCCTACATGTATTATTACACTAGGCAATGCCCATTAAATTGTGAAATGGGTTTTGCTAGTTCCTTATATACCTGACTTGTATCTGACATACAAACTGTCCAGGATGCAGATGTTACTGATATGTATAGTTATATTTTAACAGCCTCCTACATTTCTAGCAGCACACTGACATTTCTGGGGAACACAATAACAAGCTACTCATGTGCCAGATTTACATATACATGCCAGCCATGAACCAACAGTTGAGGACTGTATATATGCTTAACAGCTACTGGCACTCCCTTCATCCACTTTATATGGGCCTACCCAAGTGTGGGTTGACAGCGCTTAATACAACAGTACTATTTCTATAATGCAAGAGTACAACATTTCGAAGAAAGTGACACGGACACACTCCAGGAATTATACCATTATTAATTACATTACACAATTTTCTAGAGGCTCTCTCATTTATTTTATATTACAGTGCATGCAGAAGACTTATTCAAGACATATTATATCTTTATTAATGGGTTACAACACTCTTTTTCAGGCTCTCTCACTTATTTTACATAACAGTACATGCAGAAAAGTTATTCAAGACTTATTATACCTTTATTATTGAGCTACAACACTTTTTTTCAGGCTCTCTCACTTATTTTATATAACAATACATGCAGAATAATTACTAACCTGCCTGGTGGTGCAGCCTTAGCAGCCTATCTGCATAGGCTTGCTGATTCGCAGCATGGACACCTGCAGCTGTGAAGTAAATGAAGTGATAGTGAGACATATACCTATCCACAATATCGACTACAATAGCAATTCTTACATACTTCATTCCATGGCTACCTACTCAGTAGTGGGGTGTTTTGCATCCCACGGGCCTCCTGTATCCACTGGTTCAGTCGGTCCTGCTTGCATCTCTTCAGGTCTGTGTAGTGGTGTCTGACCTGTTCACCAGTCCGAGGGACGCCTGAGGCACTGGTGAGATCATGTGCAAGACAGTTCCAGGCTCCCGCTTTGTATTCAGTGCCCTGGAACTGGCCCTGCAGGAGTCTGGCATCATGATGATGGACAAGGAGACAAACCATCACTTTTGACTCCTCAATGCCCCACTGTTGTGCTCGAAAGTGAGAGCTCTCTCCAACACCAGCCATGCTGCCTGCAGATGGGAGGTCCAACCAGTTATGGCAAGTATTCCCACCTATGGAGCTTAAATATGCCTCATTTCCCGCACTTATTTGTGATTGGCCGGTTTTGAAAATTCTCAGCTGAAAGCACACCTGCTTAGCACTGGGTAAACTTTCAATAATATGTATGTGTGTGTTGACAGTGTATGAATATCAAAAGCTGTCATGGCTTAGTGGTTCAGTACTGTGATTATGGTGCACAATATCCCGGGTTTGAGACCTGTCATTGCTTTTTATTTTACTACTGGCCAGACCGGCGAGGAGGTGTGGCTGTGTTTAGCTGACTTTGCTCAACTTTGCCCAACATTGCTCGACATTGCCTGATGTTGCCCGACGTTGTGCTAGTTAGCACTGTGCGCGGCTACGGGCAAACATGTTTTGTTTGCACTAGTTGGCGCAATGTGCAGCTACTCGCAAAGCCATTGTGCTAGTTAAAGCAGTGCTAAGCTATGAGCAATTATACTTAAATGTGCTTAATACTGGTAAACTTTGCTTAGCAGTGCTTCACATTGCTTAAGATACATTACTTATGCATTCATCAGTATGCATAACCAATTCACCTTCTTATATAGATATATATATATATATATATATATATATATATATATATATATATATATAAAAAAAATATCGTTCACTACTACATAGGCCATTTCAATGCTTTTTACTAATATTTAAAAGATAAATGTCAGGAATTATTTTTCTATACAGATTTCCTACAGAAAATAGAAAGGTGAATGGAGGGACTCGAACTGGGAATGCCTTCTCTTTGTGTGAAGGCTCTACCACTACGCAATTGCTATTTGGCTTAATTTGCATATAAGTTTCTTATTATCCTCTTTGATGTCTAAACTGCTAACTGTAGCTAAGCAATGGGCAAACCTGCGCAAACACACGCAAATACGGGCAGCTATTTTGGGAATAATAAAAAAAAATAAGAGTTTTACATTTTATAATTGTACAGGGGTTTAGAACGTGGGGGAATGCAGTGTTGTGTATGTACACATTTGAGCGGACTCGCTCATGTCAGTTGACATTTGACGACTGAGGGACTTGCAGGGGTGTGGATTTTTAGACTGCTCGGCAGTCTGACATGCCCCCTGCACTCGTGCACACTCCATGTTAGCCTTAGAGTTGAGTCAGCATGCCCTCATGAATATGCATGGTGCGCTGACATCTTCCTCTTAGGCTGCAGTTTCCGTTTAAGACTTTAGTCTTACACGGAGGATTAGTTAATCCCAGGGATTAATGTTTCTTATAAATAAAGGGAAAATCTTAAAGCATTATTTAGTTTAGAATAATTGTAAAAGGCTTCATAGGGGCATGATATTAAAAAATTAATAATTTAGTGGAACTTATTAATATGGGAATTGTTCTATATACCCTTTTGTAGCTAACACATTTAATGAAACACACAGCAAAAAGTAGCTGTTGGGCTGGATTCAATAACATCTACATTAAGTGTTGCTACTGTGTTGGCAGGGCAAAAAAAATTAACTCACTGTTTGATATTCATTAAATGGCTCTACACATCATGTACAGCTTCAAAACATAGGAAATGGCAAAATATGCTAATGCCAGAATAAAGAGTTGAATTGCATACTAATTAACCAATTCAACATGTCAGAATTATCCAGGAAGCTATAAACCAATCATATACACTCAGTGTGGCTATTTGCCATGTACACCAAAACTCTATGTAATACAGGCACAATTACACTTAGGCAAAAAAAAAAAAAAACATGGTAGGGGTTGTTGCTGCTATTATTATGCTGCAGGTGAAACAAACTTTAAATCAAGGTGTTGCTGCTGCTGCCAGACCTTGGGCAAGAAGAAGAAGAATGGGGTTTAGACCCTGTTTGACTTACAGTGGACTGCATGACACAGAAATTGCAGAGTGATACAGGGTAGGCAGGAAAACATTAGAAGAACTATACAGTCTCTGCCACCCTCACCTCAGGACCAAGGGAAATTGTGGAGAACCTATCTCAGTGGAAACAAAGGTATGTGTAGCATTACATATACTAGCTACAGATACTTTCCAGAGATCAACAGAGGATATATTAGGGGTGTCAAAGGCATTGGCATCTACAGTATTGCATCAGTTTTTAAATGTAATGCAACAACACGCAATGGATTATGTATGTTTCCCATGCACCCCATAGGAGAAAGCATAGACCATGCAGGAATTCTATGCAATAGTGCACTTTCTCGAAGTATTAAGGGCCATAGATTGCACACATATAGAAATAATAGCCCCAGCCAGTGAACAGGGAAGAAGATAAATCAGCAGAGACGGATACCACTCTATAAACTGTCAGGTTGTCTGTAATGCAGAAGGGATCATCTATAATGAGTGTGCAAGTAACTCAGGCAGTTTTCATTACTCACACATATGATACACCTGTGAGCTATACACAAGGTTTGTTAGGGGTGAATTTACACAAGGGCATCTAGTGTGAATGCAGATTATGTACTAGAACCCTGGCTCATGACACCCAAGACAAACCCTCCCAACCCCACAAAAAAAGAACACAATTGAATGAGGCCTACACCCAAACTAGGAATTTCACAGAACATGTGTTTGAAATGTTCAAATCAAGGTTCAAGAATCACACATCAGAAGGTGCTCTGCATTATGATGACTGTCTGCACAAATACTCACAGTCTGTGCCATGTTACACAATATAATTCTCAGGAAACAGCTTCAACAAGGACATCAAGGAGAAGGACCAGCATTTCACAGACCAAGATAGTGGCAGCAGCAAACACAGAGGAGGATTCTAAGGGGGGAAACAGCAGCTGCAGATGGTGCTGGCAGGTGGAGGCATGCACAGTATGCCCTGGCTCTGGCTAAGAGGCAAAAGGTAGCACACACAGTCAATACCAAGGTCAAAGCCTAAGATCCCATGCATATACAAATATGAAAACTGTTGCCTGTCAAACTCCACAGCCTATGTTCAACCATATAATGGCTGTGTTCTGATAGCATCAGACAAGGTAAACAAGCTGCAAGGACACACTTTATGCTTGGAGTAATGAGAAGGTAAGTGTGGAAAAAATTTTACATAGCTGATTACTCTTATATGGAAATATGTACATGCCCCTAAGGAGAACATCTGTCTAAGGTGTAAACTTTTGTCAGTAACAGTTTACATGACTGATGTTTTCAACAGCATACCTCTTAACTTCAAGAAATCTAGACAAAGCCTATAATGATTGGGGGACAAATAGGGACAAATTTTAAATAGTGCTCTTGCAAACTTAGAAAGTAGATAGAATAATAGGTTTTGTATTAGCATGAATTCTCAGAAAGATGTGGAGATTTAAACTCAAATGTCTGTCATTATTTCATAACTCCAATCCTCAGCTATTTGCCAGAAAGGGGCAGATATTAGGGGGAACACACCGAAAATATGAGGCAGAAATCTGGACATTCTGCAAAAACCTGTACAGCTGAGAGGTATGATATATAGCAATTTGTTCTCCCCAATGCTGTGCATCAAGAATTTCAGTTGATCACTGTAAATAAACCAAGGACCAAGTCAATTACACCATCATCTACCAAAGTGCATTAAGAGGCAAAACTGAAATGTCTACTGTTTTGACTGCTTTACTTGCAATACTAACTGAAGTACAATGTAAGTTCAACAATTATATAAACAATCATTCATAAATGAGTAGGATCAAGAAATGAAAACCCTTTCTTCTGCAAAAGAGATTGAGAAATGAAAGCTTGTGAGTAAGCATGCAGTAGCTATGCATTGCGCACACCAGACATATATGCAATCCAAAGCCACAGTGACATGTGCAAAGGCCAGGGCACAGTCATCACCATTTATATAGATGGTTGGGGGGAGAGTGGCAGGAGGGCAAGGCTGACTAAAGAAGTGAGTGTGGGTGAGTAAGAAACACGTGTATTTATTATAGTATACAGTGGTAAGGGCCAGTGACAAGAGATGTATAGCACTCATCAGTACTGTTTGGATAGCTTACATGTGTGTGTGTGTGTGTGTGTGTGTGTGTGTGTGTGTGTGTGTGTGTGTGTGTGTGTGTGTGTGTGTGTGTGTGTGTGTGTGTGTGTGTGTGTGTGTGTGTGTGTGTGTGTGTGTGTGTGTGTGTGTGTGTGTGTGTGTGTGTGTGTGTGTGTGTGTGTGTGTGTGTGTGTGTGTGTGTGTGTGTGTGTGTGTGTGTGTGTGTGTGTGTGTGTGTGTGTGCGTGTGTGTTCAACTCTGCATGAACACAATTAATCACTGCATTAGCATCTCAAGCAGGTGTGAGCCATGCATGATAAAGTTGTCAGTTCAGCATTGTCTCCCTCAACCACAAGAACTACCTCTGCCAGGAGTCACAGTGCTACTTCCATGGCCCTGGGTAGAAGTCAGGGTGCTACCCAAATGTGAGTCATGTCTGCTGAATGAGCTCTAATCATGACTATGTTTAGGAACACAACCCTGTGGTCTACCATGTCTGACTGAGGACACCACAATCACTTATGGAGAATTGGAAGTAGTGTCACTATGGCAGGAGGATCTGGCACGGCCATATCTACTAACACCAGAAGATGTAGTGGTTGCTTTTCCAGATGGATGCCCACCCTCCCTCAGTAGATATTCCATCACAGACACTGCTTGATCCAGTGTGTCATTTATCCTACCCAAGGAGTCACCCATATGGTTCAGAGAAGCATGACATTTAATATTCACACAATCTCTTCCGAGGTCCTGGTGGAACAAGCCCGTGTTTCCATTATGTCCCTACTCATATGTCTGGCAGCACTTAATGACATACCAGCATCAGGAGGAGGGTGGACAACAGGCCTCCTCTGACACCTCTACCAATCCTCCTGTGTAGCACCTCACCATCTCAATAGCTACTGGGAAAATAAACCAGATCTGCATCTGGAGTAACCACATTATGATAAACTGTGTCACCCTCAACCTGTCCTATATCAGGGAGTGCAGTGTCATGGGTATGAATTGGAATACTGACTGAATCTGAAATATTGGCAGGGAATGTGGGAGGTATAACATCAGTGTCAGACTGACCCTCTGCAATCCCATACTGTGCCTCTTCATTACCACTATCATTATAAGAGGCTACCGATACTCTAATATCAAGTGGTAGGAGTTTCCCAGTGCCACTCTCAGGATCACCTCTGATAACAAGCGATAAAAAAACAAAGAGAGAAACATTGAATGAAAATAATCAAAGCTTTGTTATACTAAAGGTACGTTAAACTATAACAGATGCTAAAACAATTCAAATATTAGTCTTTTTAGTCATAAATCGACCTTATATACATTACTAATCATAAAAATGTGTGCCTACCATGTTCAGGTGGTTTTGTAGACTGCAATCCAGATGTTTCTGTATGTAAGGAAGGGAAAGGAAAGAAGGTTAAGCATCACAATGCAATTGAAACAAGACACAGAGACCAATCACCTTTACATGAGCTTATTAAGAATCATTTCAAACAAAAACATACCGAGCAGTTGAATCCCCCCCACCAAACATCCTCCTTTATCTGTCTTGTACTATGTTGTTTAACCCACACTTATCGCAGGCTCTAGATATATCAGACATATAAGATATATGCATATAATGATATATAGAATGACACTTGTAGTATTTTTAGTTTGCATCCCTGGAAGTTATGCTTGAGACACTTTGGGTCTGTCATCCCCATCAGTACCAAAATCAAGGATTCTGTGGAAACTCCCTGCCACACTATTTGGATCTCTGACAGTGAACAGGAACTCCTGTTTCAGTCAGTGGTGGTTCTATAGCAGGATCACCTCACAGCCACTTGTTTGTGGGCAACTGTAGCCACTCCATGGTAGGCAAAGGTGAGCATATCACTTACCTTGTGTTGTACCTGGAAGTAAGTTCTCCCATGGCCTCTGACAACATTGATGTTGTCGACCACCTGGTACCATATCCTGTCTTGGACAGATCTTTCACTTCTACCTCTCCCTAAGAGAAAATTTCTGTGGTGATGGAAGGCCCGGATAATGACCTCATTTTCTGCACTGGTGAATGGTGGCTTGTGAGGTACCATATCCATGTTATGAGATGAAGCAGAAAACAGACACAAAACTAAATTTATAATATGCAGACAGAATGGCTGTGAACTTAATTATGCATGGCAACAAGGTATGCATCCATCATGCACACCACGGCTGAAAGGTAGTGCTTCCAATGACTGCACACAAGTTAAGACAGATACCCCCCCCCCACACACACACATACACACAAATCATAAAAATAACAATAATAACAGTTCTGTAATGCAGACGACATTTGTATAACTGTGTAATACATCACAGTATAAACAATACTAATTCACAATGTACAAAAAACTATTATACTGCCATCTCCAGTGGTGTGGAGGGCAGCCAGGTAGCTATCAAAACCATAACACATTATTTGGTCTACATATGTAAAAATACCTGACTTTGCAATGAAATGATCCTATACTCTTCTGCTTTAACTGCTCATATTCCCAGTAAATAAAACCTATACAATGATGTCAGGTAGGATTCTTTATCCAATTTTCTATTACTAACAAATAACTGATATACATGGGCTATTCTAACAATAAATGATAAAGAAAATGCAGACAGATAAAGCAATGGTTATACTGGGCATTTTCATCCATCCTTAATGTCCAAGTAAAACCATTCTGTAAAATTAGCAACATATATTGGCAAGAAAGCAGTTTTGAAAGTAGATAAATCTCTTCAAAGTGAACTTAGCAGTATCAAGGTCTCTGGATTAAAAGGCTCCATACTATGATACAAGTTCCTTAGTTACATGATTATCTTTCTATAGTGCAGGATCAGCCCTCTGAGCATTATGAGTATGCAAATGATGTGTTAAATCATCAGTTTTTCCAAATAATACAATCTGTACTAAGTGTAGGGAAGATAGATAAGGTGTAAGGAAATACACCACTGCATGCACATGCCCTAGCACTGCAATGCTAAGCATTGAGAAGTGTTACCTGCTAATTGCTTGCAGGAGTCAATGATTAGTCTGACTGCAGGAACAATAAGTGTTTCAGAGTCTCCATTTATTGATGTACATTTACTGAGGGGGTGTCAGGGAGAAGATTTACAAAAAAGTCTGAAAATACATTGACTGAATTAGGAGAGCAACATTCTTAACATTCAAATGCTGTTTTAATGACCACAGTTGCTACCTCTTAATAAGAAATGTTGTGCATACTCACGAGAGAACATTACTCATTGATAGAGTATCCATATGCCACAAATATAAGATAGCATTGTTCCTAAGAAAATATATATATATATATATATATATATATATATATATATATATATATATATATATATATATATGGGAATGAGGCACCATAAATAATGAAATGAAAACAGCTGCAGCATTTGCATTCTTTGCTTAATATTGTGCCAATACCATTGTTATCTTAACTGTTGCCAATATCCCAATCATCCAGATGTTTGCTGCCAGCTGAGAAAAGACAACTTTTTTGACTTGTTTCTGTTGCACTTTCAATGTACCTTTAATCTATGTCACATTTTGTGTACAGCTAAACGTTTCTTCTCGCTAATGGTTTGCTAGACCAAATCCATACAGATTACAGTTGTGTGATAACAAAGTTGAGGAAACATCAGAAGTGTACATTTAAACTACTTGTTTTATATTGTGTCCTTTTATTTATTTATTTTTTACTTTATCCTTTGAATGCCATTTGGCATTTTGCTCCGTTGACTGGCAACAGTCTGTAACAGTGAACATTCACTTCTAGAGGTAAAAACTCATACATTTAATTTGGAATGCCATCAACAGCACAATTGAGATTGTCATGGGTGTGCTTTCCTCAACACTCTGGACAATTACTGAGTGAAGAAATTCAAACTGTCACATACCTATCTCTGTGGCATAAGGTATAAATGAAGTGAGCATAGAGAAATTTTGCAGGTGATACAGGGTTTAAAACCTGTTTACAGATCATTTTACTGGTGGAGGTCATAATAAACATCGCCAATCATTTTGTTGTACGAATGTGCTGCGATAAAACTGACAGACAGATATGTCATTTTAAATGATGCCACAATTAATTGTGTGTGCTGAATGAAAAATGAATGCATTTCTGCTGTTTCCTGTCCATGTTTTCATTCTGATGGTATTACCTAAAGTCCTGATATTGTGAGACATGATAATAGTGAGGTGGCAAAGAGATGTGAGAAGACTGAATGTCAGTGTAATGCATCAGTAGCTCTGTTCATTGCTAGTTATACACTTTGATTAATTTCATTTTCCTTTAATTGAAGTGAATTGAGAGAAATAAAACAGGTGATACAGGGTTTGAATACAGACGGAGTATGAATACATATTTACACAAATGTATTTTTATCAGTTTGTTGTTGTTTAAAACACATCTATTCTCAGTATTGTTACCAGCATGCAAACTGCTGTCTGTCCACTTTCACAATATCCGTCGTTAATTTCAAGTCTGTTGCAGAGATGTGAAAAGGATGAATTATCACTTGAATTCACTCCTTACACTTGTCTTTGCCAGATATACCAATTGGCTGAATTCATTTTACTGTCAGCATTTTTCTCTCTCGCATATTTTTTTCTAATGCCTTTTCCATTTGTGTTCCACTCAGTAGCATGCAAACTCAATACACTGCCTAAGTGAAAAAGTGAAAATTTTAATTCAGGCTGCTTTATGTAGTGAAAACACACCTAGCAATGGTTTGCTTTTGTCAACACTCTGGACAGTACTGAGTGGAGAAATTCCGCTTGTCACTTATCTATGTCTGTAACACACAGGGTGTACATGCAGTGACTTTAAATAAGGAACATCAGGTGAGTAATGGTTCAAATCCAGCTGAAAGATACTTTTCCAAAGGGTGTCAGAATCCTATTTGGAATGCAAAACTAAAGAGAAATATGAAAGATAAACATGTTTATTGCAAACAATGTATCAGTAATGCTCATATAATTAAACTTTTCTATTTAGCATACATCATTAATGCTTCTCATATAATCTCAAGCTAATGTGTTTACAATTTCTCAACCATCAAAATAACGATATTTAATTTAAAATGCAGTTCCATATGTATGATTTCACAGTAGTTTAGTTATCATCATGATTCATCATATATCCTATGTGTTTAGGACAGTATGCTTTGTGAAGTATGTATGTTTCATAAGCCATCCTGTACTACTCAGGCCATGAAACTCCATCCATCTGAAATATAATTACTAGCACAAATGCTGCCTTTTACATAGGAATGCATTCCCAGGACTACTTAATGTCACCCACAGGCAGGCCTGTCTGGAGTATATCTTAATTCATTCTGAAATTATTATATCTGCAATTACAATGCTTAAATGGAAGGTCTCGTGTGACACTGAGAATTAATAAGCTAATTTTCAATTTTTATGATCCTTATCACTTAAGTCCCAAAAGCAAAATATGTCACAGTTCATCCTGTTTATCCTTACAAACACTAAGCATTACAAGCCAAGCCATTAAGCATTTCATTGTTGAACAGTGAGAGATGTATCAATAATTCAGTTTTCACACATGGCAAATCTCACTGATATGTTTCACACTTTTAGTGTTATTTTATGTAAATGCTGCCAATAATATATGTATGTCAAGGAATCCATATGCTTACAAATGTGCAAATGCAGTTCACAAGGCTGTGCATCCTTCCTCACAGCCTGTTACACATGACGTCTGCAGTGGGTGCCAAGTCAGAGACGTATTGTTAGCTTGACTTCTGCAGATATGGCTGACAATGAAAAGAATGGTATAAACTTAGAGCACAAAGGTGGGGAGTTGAGGAGCCCAAGATTTTTGGGACACTGTTTGTGAACTTCTACAGGCATAGCCTGATGCAGGCGGGTTATACCTGGTCACAGTATAAGGCTGAGGCTTGGAATAGCTTAGCTTAGACTGCCTGGAGTGCAACTGCCACTCAATGTGCTGGAAAAGAATGTTGTCACCACTATATTGAATTGAAAGAGTGCAAGCAGGTCTTCCTAAGCTGAAGGAAGAATGAATTTAGAACTGCAACCACCTCACAGTTGTGTAAGTATGCTGATCCATGATGTGTCTTAGGTTCATAGGTTCATATGTGTTTACTAGGCTAATGACCACAAGGGTCTTTTTAAGCCTAGCCATGCATTTCAAATCTCTGAGAAGTTCTGATACTTTTGATAAGTGTAAGCATGGGCCTGGGAGATGAACCATTTACAGGTTACCTGTTTGCATCAGAGACATAGGTGCCAAACCAGGGATGAATTTTCAGTTTCCCATCCAGTTGTCCAAGTTGCACTTGAATTGGATTAGGGAGGAACTCTGCTTCACATGGATAGGGAACCTATTCCATAGATGGGGTAGTCTCTGGGATACATACCTATCTCTCCACCAGGTCCTATTTATATCACAGGCAAAGATCAGGTCTTTAGAACAGGTAATTCTGGTACTGTTTGTTTTGTGGATATACAGGAAATCTGTCAGAGTGGGGTCTGACAATGCCCTGTATGCCAGGCATAGATGTCCCCTCAAAAGCCTGTAGAAGACAGAATACAGGGATAGGGCCCTGAGGCGGTCTGCATAGGACATATTGCTTACGCTCTGTATTCTTTTAGTGAGGAACTGTTGTGGACATTCCAGTTGTTGTATATGCCTGGTTAGATACATACCGAAGGGGGGCATTGTACTCAATGATAGGTCTGATGAATGCTGAATACAGTAGAATGATGACTTCCTTAGACTTAGACACCATATCTTTGTTTATAAGTTGGGCAACATAGAATAATTTCCTCACCACTGTAGACATGTGATGATCAAAGGCTAGATTAATATCAATCTGTGTCCCTACTACTGGGTCAGCTCTAAGGGGTGTGCTGTCAATATGATAGTTACCAGGGATGGATGTCTTCCCAAAGGATACTATTATGCATTTCTTGGCATTCAGTTTTAGTCCATGGCTCTGACACCAGTTGTTTGTCTGTATCAGCCCCTCCTGGAGAACATTTGTGTCAGTGTGAGATTCACTGATATCTCCTAATTTGCAATCATCTGCAAATTTAGTCAGACAGAGACCACTGACATTGGCCTTGACTTTTGAGAAGTAAATTCCAAAAAGTAGTGGTCCAAGGACTGATCCCTGAGGGACTCCACATGTGAATGGTGTCTTTGTTGAGGTAGACTCCCCAATTCTAATTTTGTGGGTCCTGTCTGTGAGCCATTTGGCTATCCACTGCATGACATATGGGTTTGTATCTAACCTCCTGAGTTTGTCAACAATGCTTGAGTGGGGTATTGTGTCAAATGCCTTGGCCAGGTCAAGGTAGGCAGTGTGAATGATTTTACCCTCATCCATGTCTACGATATGGTATTAATTATTTAACCAGCCAATACAGTTATCAATTAGGCTTCCATATATATATATATATATATATATATATATATATATATATATATATATATATATATATAATATATATATGTAGATATACACATGTGTGCATATAAGTATATACATATATATATATATATATATATATATATATATATATATATATATATATGGGAACACTACATAATCTCAAAAGATTGAAATACCGAAATTCAAACTTTCGAGACCATATAGCCGAAACCTAAACTACCGAAATACCGAAAGACCAGAAGTGCAAATTTCAAAATCCCAACTATCAGGAGTTTCAAATTCGCGCTTCTGGTGTTGCGGTCTGGTGGAAGGGCAGGTAAGTATTTCTGTTTAACTGTGTTGGTTAGAGGTTTAGTATGTAAGTGTGTGTTGTGAGTATGATGTGTGTGTGCGCGGGGGATGTAGGTGTATGGTGGTGTATTCATGTGTTTGTCTGAGTAGTGCGACCTTGGAGTTAGAATATTTAAGTAGAGGGTTGTGGGGGGCGCAGCCCCCCACATGGGGGTACAGGGGGTCTGCAGGTTAGGTTTTTGTGTTTGTGTTTTGGGGGAAGGTGTGTGTATGTGTCTGTGTGTGGTGTATGTTGTGTGTAGTTTTCGGTAGTCTGAATTTCCCGGTTTTGGTTTTTCGGTATTGTAGTGTTTCGGGTGTTTGGTCTCAGGATTTTGGGCATCAGTAGAGTGAGTGTTCGGTATTTAGTAGTAGATATATATATATATATATATATATATATATATATATATATATATATATATAAACATATTTTCCTTTTCTACTGTACAGCTACAGAGGAAATAACAACAACCCATGAGGTGCACTAGGAGAGACTAATTCAACTCAGAGAGGCAAAGGGTAGGTACGCCTCAGGTCCAAATGCAGCCAGATAAATATTTTCATTCCCGCACTCTGTAGCATTTTGAGCAGCCATGCCTCACTCTTGATATGAAGCATGCATGTCTTCCCCAGTAACTCTTGTTGCTTGCATTAGGCAATGAGAATACCAGCTTAACTGTTTGGGGGTTCAGAACCCAGAAGCAACAACTAGGTTTTATTACAGATAACATTTCTAAAATATTAACAGCAAAAATGAATTTTAGGAACAATTCAGTTATGGTAAGTGCAATGGTTACTTGAGAATGCATATATACTATACCGCATAGGAAAATAAAGGCTGATATGTCTTATATCCTAGCAGTGACATTTGTTTATTTTCTGACACATTAATACCTTCCCAGTATATCTGGATGGGGCAAAGGTGTACAATATGTATTGGAAAATAATGTGTATTGAAAAATAAAATAATGTGACTTGCCATGAATCTTTTTCTCTCTATTTTTTTCTCCCTGCCACCCTTTCTCTCTTTTTTATTGTCATTTTATAATTTTTTTAACATTCCTTTGTTTGCATACCTTACTTCTGGAAATTAAATGACCAAAATCACACAGAGGTAGACTGACCACTGCAGCTCAGCCTGCCATACCTCCACACCTCCACAGATGGCAGCACCAGACATGCAGCACTTTGGGTTCCAACCTGTCAGCATTGCCTCCACAACCCCTGCCGTACCTGCTCCGCCTACATCAAATAGGTCTGCCTTGGCTGCTGGTGCAGTGATACCCTCCAGGAGCAATATGAATGGAGGTAGTGATTTTTTTACCCATCAGGAGATGAAAGAGATTCTGGAGAATATAATAGAGAGGGGCTTTCATGCCAGAATCAGCAGGGATGAAAATGTCCAACATCAGATTACAAAAATTATGCCATCTCTGGCACTGACCTAGGCAACTGACACAAGAGATAGTGATGACAGTTCTGAGGGTAAGGACTAGATTCTCACTGTTCAAAAGTTGGAAAGTGGCATGCCTCTAATGTCCTCTACTTATCTCCAATCATGGTGTCCCCAAGCCTTCTGTGTTCATCACCATCCCTAGCTGCCTTGCATATTCTGTATGTCTGGACCTGCTTCCTAACCTACCGATCAACCCTGCCCTGACATTCCTATATTCCTTCCAAAACATTCTTCTCCTTATAGAAAACATAGAAAATGGGCACTTGTCTCACAAAAAAATTACACCATGTACATAGCTCACCAACTCACCCAATTGTCTTCTTGACACACTTGATTTGGTCCATTTAGGCATACATTATTTTGTTGTTGTCTCCCATCCCTGTTGTGGTGACTCTCCAAAGGCATGACATTCTTTGTACAATATTTGTCCTATATTTATGTTCTGAAGAAGAGGATAGCTGTGGTGCTCTGCTACAACCCTCCTGCAAATTCCTGTATTCTTTCACCTGTGTCCTACCCTCTGCTTGTCATCCCAATTTTCACCAAACCCCTTTTTCACACATTTAATCTGGTTGAAAAATAAAATCACACACAACATACATGGCCAGAAATGGACCATGGAAAATTTTTCACTTTTTGTCCTCAGAATTTGAATGGAGGTTGACATAGTGCACCAATGCTGAGTGATGGTGAACATGGTTTAATTTCCGGTGTCAAAAGCTGAAGATTTTAATTTCAGCCAAAGTAGATCATTTACCTTCTGGCAAATGTGCTTAAATCTGCTGTGCTATGGGAATACAGGTTAAAGGCTGTACTGTGAAACACTTACTTAATAGCTGTTAAGCTGCTGGATGTAATGCACTGGAAGTTCCTATGTGGCCTTTTGTGATAATTCCCCTACTTACAACACAATGTTTTTGCATACTGTCATGGGTTCAATTACACCTGTAGGTCAAATTATTATTTCATAATGCTTCATATTCCTATCATATAGTTAACTACCAATGTCTGTATTTCTCTCCATTTACCACCTTTCATTAACATACCATTTGAATAATGCAGCCAGACATCATTTGCAAAAATACTGCAGCCCCAACAGGGAGACTATACTCTGTCGCATATCGTCTACTCAGAGGCGATCTCTGCTTAACATACAAGGCCATGTCAAACCCAGAGCTGTTGGACATGCTACACTTAAAGAAATCCCAATCCCTTAGAGCTACACTCTCCAGGGATCTAAACATTGTCATCACAATAAACAAAACATGCTGGAGGGATAGGTTCCTGACCCAGAGACTCCCCAGACTCTGGAATAGATTGCCCATACATGTCAAGCAGAGTGCCTCTTTGGACCTCTTCAAGAGGAACCTTGACAATTGGATGGGAGAAAGGAAATTCACCCCAGGGATCACGTCAGTCGCCCTGCTAGACAGGGGTCCAGGAAAGTAAATAATGTCGGAAGAAATAGCCAGGGAATTGTTATGGCTAGGCTAGTATAGGCCCTAGGGCTGATAGCCTAGTACCAACCTATGAACCTATGAACCTATGGACTAAGTAAGCCAACCTTTTCCTGCTTATGTGTTCATGCTGCCACTTCTTTCTTCCAATAGCAAGCATTTTGTTGTACAGAGTATGAAAGCTTATTAATAAGTTAATAAGTAACAGTAACACATCATTCAGATGGTTCTACATGTCCCACAAAAATATTATTGCTGTCCCTCTCTCCGTCTATCTTTATTTTTCTCTTTCTTTATCCCTTCTGCTTTAATAAGGTGTCACTATCCTTCAATTACATTATTTGAATGGTATGAAGATGTAATTCATTTGTGTCATGATGAAATAATGCTCACATGTATAGATAGATTTTTGACTCTTTTTGAAGGTTCTAATCCAGGTATTAACTAACAGTTATGAATGGTTTTCAGTGAACTACATTATTTTAGTACAACATATGGTTACATATTGTTATGAGCCACTATTATCCTTCTTCTGTAATGAATTACTTGTCCCATCTCTTTCTTTCACCATATGTATCCTCTCCCTTTGCTGTCATTAGTCTTCCACTCCTGCACTTGCTCAATGTCTGATGATAAGCACCAACTGAAAATGAGACGAATTGAAGTACACAGCTTATGGCAAAATCTTATGAGGTTATGCCTTCATCTGAATTAATCTGGTGCCCTTTGCACTGATGTGCTTTCTATGTACAGTCCATTTAATCTACTTTGCAACAAGCTGAAGAGTTGAAAGAACATCTTACAGTTATCAAGAGGGTAATGAAGATGAATTCATACATTCTCATAGATTCATAGGTTAGTACTAAGCTAACTGCCCTTGCGAGCCATTTTAAACTTAGCCAAGTATCCATTGTGAGACTCAAACCCTGCACCTTGTGTTTGTAAGGCAAACACCTTAACCATTAGGCCACCCTCCCAACCATTTTTACAATTTTCTGCAATATGTTGCCACATGGGAACTTTGTGAAGTATGACTTCCTACTTGGTGTATTTAGGTAATTCTTAGAAATTAAGTTTTTTTTGGAATGCTCTCAAGGTTTAAATAAAGATGTATGCAAAAATATTTCAGAATGTTTTGTATTACTCCTGCGGGTGTAAATGTTGGCTGCACCTTTCTTTAACACAACATTATCCTGCTGCTACACTAATGTGTCTGCTGCCTGTTGTGAAGCCTGTCTTGTACAGATCTTGCCACAATAATTAGCTGATAAAGCAAACAGTGATGCAACACAAATATGTGCAGTAATGAAACATGCACTAATTTGTTATTATATCTGTATTTTGCATTCCTGTCACCAATTGTCCACCTCTTTCCACCACTTCATTTCCATCCAGTAAATCTGTATGATTCAAAAATGTTTCCAGAAGCCATGTTTCCAACAGCGATGATATGTTTGGTCCCTCATAGGTTTCATAGTTCATCTGTAGCATTCATATAAGGATCGACTAAATGCAGCTGTGATAACAAAAGTGTAAACCATGAAACATGACAATGACATATATCTGGTTTGTATTCTAGCAGGTTCACATATGGTTGTACTCATATAATGCTTCTTTGCTTAAAAGTCAGCAAAGACCACCATAGAATACTGCTAATTCCCATTCTAACTTAAAACCTACAAGATATGATTACACATGCCCTAATGCTTTCCCATTAGCAGTCAGCTGAACTTGACAGCACTTTTCTGTTGGCAGACAGTTAAAAGAAAAACACAACAAATAATTATTTCTTTAGCTTGCACATTTCTATGTCTGTATTGAATTTTGGCAACCAGTTGTCTTGATTTCAGAATGATATTGACTCAATTAATTCACTTGGTTAATGTATGTCTGATGTCCAATGGCTATACTTGCAACTGTTTAACAATGTTCGTTAACATATTCACTCATAATCTATCACTTATCATTCTGCAGTGCACTGTCCTGTGTAGGAAGTGTTTGTTTGTTTTCTAAATGCACATTTTGCAAGCATGAGACAAGACAAGTGTGCAATCATCCCGGAATGAAGTGGCATGAAAGTTTGATTGATAATCCACTTCTTTACAACTTTGATTTTCTTTGGCATCCCATATTGTGAAATAGGTATATGTCTCTCACAGTAATGCAATGTAAATGAAGGACAGTATATAAATCTTAGTAGAAAAGTATGTCATTAATAGGACAATCACAGTTTTGTCATTTTTTCCTGTGCATGCATATGCATTTATCCCAAAACCTGTGATGCACTGAATCTATTCCAAATAGTGGAATTTTACCAATTACAACAGTGCTTTTTCACATAATTAAATTCAGGCTTCTTCTCTGGTGCTTGTGAATACTACTGTGTTGCCTAGATTTGTGCAACTAGATAGGTAGATGGTTCGATGCTCCATGTGGGAAACTTGTATGAGTGGGTGGGGTCATACTGATAGGTGTTGTGTCCACTTCTCTTGAGGAGAATAAATGTATCTTTGTACACAAATTCCTTATCACAGTTTTAAAAGAAACACCTTGATAAGGTCATCCTGTCAGAAGTGCACTCACTTCCCTTAAGAGTGAGACTTCTCCAGTGGCACTTGCAAATTATACTGTACTGTCTAGATTGTGTAACTAAATAGGTAAGAGGTTCAGTGTTCAACCCGGGGAGCTTGTGTATGTGTAATGCTCAGTGCTGTGCTTACTTCCTCTAAAGAAAATGCATTTAATTGTGCACACAACTCCTTTATCACATGTTTAACAGAAGCATCCTCTCTGCAACACAGAAATTAGTTCATCCTGTAAAAAGTGCACTTTCTCTTCTTAAGAAATGGATTTGACCTGTGGCACTTTTGAATAATACTGTGCTCTCTAGAATCTGTAACTAGATAGGTAGAAGGTGCAATCCTCAATGTAAGAATCATGTGTGTGTGGTCGGGGGTGTACACAGTCAGGTGAGCATGTCCTCCAACACAGCTGTGCTCAGTCAACTTCCAGTCTCAAGAAACATTTTAAACTGATGGATGACTCCACCATCCCCTTGTCACATCTTTCACTACAATACCCTCTCTGCAATACATTGATTAGCTCATTCTTTCTGAAGTGCACTCTCACACTATGGAAGTCAAACTTCTCCTGTGGTCTTGCAGTCCATTCAGTGGTCCCCAGAATGTGAAACTAGCAAGCATATAGTTCAAATACAGCATTGCCTACCATGTGTGTGAAGAGCTAATAATACATTGGAAAGCTTTCACTCATATTTGCAATGTGAAACATCATACTCAAGTGACATATTTTGCCGAAAACCATAATCCAACATCAGTGTATTGCATTTGAACCATAACAATATTTCTACAATGAAGTGGTGATGTCATCAGCTCAGAGATGCTTCATATCTCTCTTGTAGTCAGACTTCTACTGTGGTGCATACATCTAATGCAGTAACCTGTACATAATATGTCTAGACTGGTAGGATGTTCAAATCTCACAGTAGTGAACTTGTCTGTGTGGGGCTGTACAGTCAGGTAGATATAAACCCCACAATAGTTAAAATCAATCCACCTCCACATGGGGAAGCCTTTAGATGGGTAGATGTGACCCCCAATTCCCTTATCCCATTTTGTCATAACATCTTCTCTGCAACATACTGATGAGGTAATTCTTTCTAAAGTGCACTCTTACACTTTAAAAGTCAGATTTCTCCTTTTGGACTTAAATTTCTTACACTGTTCTCTAGAATGTGTAACTAGATAGGTAGCAGGTTCAAATACAGCAGTGCTTATCTTCTAAGATTGTGTTTATTGACTGTAAATTAATGCAGGATTAGTTTACAAATTTACAACCCCATATGGTTGTAAAAGTCATTTTAACACACACATATCCTTGGCAATACACTGTTTATGTCATCCCTTCATAGATGCTGTATGCTGCACTTGTAGTCAGAATTATTCTGTGGCACTGGCTGCTGATATTGTGCTCTATGGATTGTATAACTAGATATGTAGGTGGTTTAAGTCCATCTTTCCTTAAATAGTGTGACTATGATTGCCATCATATACAGTTGGCTACCTCACAAAAAACATTATGTACACTTCCATTTATGAGATGCATTTTAAGTGGCATAATGTTAAATTAGCAAATTCTAGCATCCCACAGGAAAATACATTTTTGCCATCACAATGATTGAATAATCTGTACATAACTGCAGTATTTCAAAGTTTTAGTGCAACTTCTCCTGTGGTGCATGACTTTGATGCTGTGCTTTGTGCATTGTGTACTACAGAGATAGGAGGTTTGTGTCTAGCTGTGAGTGTGTCTTTCCCTCTTGTACTGTATACAGTACTCATCAGTCAAACACATCTGATGTGTACACGTACAGAAGTTGATGATGATTATTCACATAACAATGTTTTTATTCATAATGATGACATGTGATTACATTTTCCTTATATAACATTTGTAGTAAGCATTATCCCCTGGTGCATGGGAATGAGACAGTATTTTGTATGTTATTGCTCTACTACAGCAATTACAGGTGCACATATCCCTTGCAGCAATAACATGATATAATGCCTTGTATGTCACAATTATAGTGACACTTCTACCATGACACATTCATTCTCTACAATATCATGTATTTTCTGTAGTCAAATGATCAGGTGTTCAAAACCCATATTCAGTGTCTGTTAGCATTGTTGGGCCTTATAATCTAATGCATGATGATGTCTACCACAGTTATGTGTACATTTTCAGTGGGAGAGGTCTCCTCTATCCCTCTTGTCTCAAAGCGATTGTTTGCAACACAGTCATATGATGTAATGACTTAGTATAGGTGGAAACTTCCACTGTGGCACTTGTGTTTTATCCACGTCATTAAAAGATAAACTTACATAGTTTTCTGTTCATTTCCAGAAAAGGGCAACCTTAGATGAATACACCGATGTTACACAAAAGCAATTGTATCTAGTTATTTGTATCTATTTTTATGTTTGATATATCATCACAGGTTGGGATTGCATGGCCAAGAAATGGTTATTCAGGGCATATTGTGCTGTGAGAGGTCCTGTGGCACATGCATTGAGTACTAGCTTGCATGATATACCTATACAAATAGAATGTGGTTCACTTCTGGGACAGTGTGTGGACAGCATGATGGAAACAGCTTCCTTGGCAAAGAATCACTGATATTGTACTGCTCACTGTTGTGCGGACAGTAACATGCATAGTTCCTTTTCAGCATTCTGAATGAATCAGATTGTTGGCATTATATTTGTAATTCCTTTCTTACTTCTCACATTGATTTCAGTTATTTGTGACAGCCTCCATTGCTATTTGGTGTGGCACTCACAGTCAATTTTGAGGTCTATAGAGAGCCTAGTATCATAGGCATAGGGTTGAATCAGGTAACATCTGTCTGTCAAACAACCGTATCAGACAACAGTAGCTTACCCACAGAAAATAGTTATGGCACAGTCAGAGCACCACCTTGTTCAGGTATTGTCCTACAAGGTCCTACATGGTAGGATATCCATACCCCTTATGATAAGAGAATGCTGTAAACCCTTTAAGGGTGTTCTTCATGACACAACCAATATGCATACGTCTGTGGCATCTATGACTGATATGCGTCTCTCTGATATCTGTCCGGACGTGTTCAAAAATGTCAAGAAGCAAATGTTTATTATGCCATTCATTGCTCACAGGCATTACTTATTTCTGAACTAATTATGTTTTTTATTGCATGTCTTGATCCAAACATTTCTGCAATTCTTTTCTTCACACTGTATAGCTTTATGGCAGATAAGGGCTCCCATAAGAATTGTGCCTCTTTTATGATGCTTGTGTGTTGGTGCTGTTGAATTGCTGTTATGTTACTGTTCATTGTAATTCCTTATGAGCATACCCGGTATAACGATTTATGAGATGTGTACCATTTACCAATGAAAAACTTGAAATCATGAAATGTCATCAGATCTGTACTATCATATTTCTGTTATGCATGTTGAGTGTTAATATATTACCATTTAGCATTTACATAACCGTACAACACATACTTGACTATTTATAACATCTTTCCTACAGGTACCAATAACAGTTATTTGCACAAGCATACCCCTTTCTGACATGAATGACACAACAGCTGTAAGGTTCATTTGTTTTTGTGTATGTATGCTGAAGCGGAGAATACAGCAGTGGTGTCGACTTGCATACATTCATTCCGTGTGTCTACATCTTATATGGAGTAACTGCAGCCTATGCATTCATCTCATAATGTATCTACTGTCCTTGATAACTGTTATCTTGGCTCAGCATTTTGTTAACATGTGTATCACCATTGTTACACTGCATCTTCATGTCCCTCTCACATCCTTTGTCCACTTGTCTGTTTTTATTTATGTGCATAAGTCAAATATTGTCATTGAGATGGATTACGATTACATCAATATGACAATATTTATGTTACAAATTCTTTGACACTTCAGCACAGTATCCATTGCAGGATCTGAGTACATTTTCCTTAGGGCTAAGCCATATTTTCTGCATCAAAACAAACAGGAGGGTTGAAAGAATAATATTCAGGAGAAGGTTTGTTATTTAACTACCTATAATGTTAAGAATCAGTTAAAAAATTTATTTCTAATAATTGGCTGATTCTTCAGGCTTTACTAGAAGCTGTTATTATTTTCAAAAACTGTCCAAGTCTGAAATATTGATTATGTTATAAGGACACGAATTATATTACTAGAAAAGTACCTATTAATAAATTGTGTATTTTTCTGTGCTACAATTGCTCCTGTTGCAACCATATTTGTTTGGATAGTGAGTCTATGCATCCAGTTAAAGGAAAAAGATTTAGTTTTAAATGTTTGGCAACTTGTAACACCATAAATGTTGTACATCTGGTGACATGTAAACAATGTACAAGTTTCTATGTGGGAAACTCCTCAAGGAAAAGTGAAGATTGTATTATAGAGCACCAATCGAAAATGAGAAGATCTGTTCAAACTAATGCAATAGCCAGGCATGTATTAGAAATGCTACTAATCATGATTTTATGTTTAGAGTTATTGAAACTGTATCTAGCAATATGAGAGGATGTGACATAAATAAAAAAATATAATTGACTGAATATAGATGGATTATTAAATTGAGAGCTGATGTATGTCCAGGAATAAAAGTGAGTGTATGCCTGAAACCAGTTTTGAAACAAAAACAGATGAATCTTAAATAATATAAATTAATGTATGTTTTGAGAAATTATTATTTATATAGAAGCATTTTTAATGTATTTTTATGTCTATATATCTTTTATATGTATTTTTCATATGTTTTAAAGAGGTTCTGTTTCGACTGTGATAGGTTGGCTGTCTCACATGATCAATTTAAATCAGTTATATAATGAGATGTTTGAATTTTCATGGCATATTAATGTACAGACTTGTTTATGTGTGGGTACTGATGATTGTCTGATTTTACTTAACAATGTTTATTTGCTCAGCAATAGTGGTTGTCAGTGGTTGTGTTCTGCTTGGTTCGCCGAAACGTGCCCAGTAACTGTGAGCATTGGTGGTGGTGGAACAGCAGTGGTGGTTGCGCCCATTTAGTCGAAGTTACTGTGCAGGCTAATGGGCAAGCTGTGGGAGAAAACAATGGCTTATCTGAGGCTGTTTTTTTCTCCGTGAATGTTGCCCTGTGCTGAATGAACATGCTGTACAGCTCTGCGTTCTTTCTTTTGGGCCCAGATGAAGGTAATGGGCTCACAGGCTGGGAGACTCTGGAGTGTAAAAGCTATTTGCCGTGCATGTGCATTGTGGGGTAACAGCCATTAGGTGCAGGCGTGGGGGAGGGTGGGTTAGGTTCAAGCATGTGGTCGTTGCTGTCTTGGCTAAGATAGCTGAGGTATGTATCTTTGTAGTTAAGGAAACATTTCTTTCCTTCTCCTAAATATAAAAAAAATAAATAAATAAGTAATTAAAAAGTATTGAATGCTAATGCAAAATCCATTATTCTAACAACTTTCTAAGTTTGTTAGAACAATATTTAAAATTGTCCCTATTTTTTGGTCTTTCTCCCAATTTTAGCGATGGCTTTGTCCAGATTTCTATCTCTAAGAGGTTGAGAGGTATGGCCAGAGGTATGTCGTGAACTTGGCCTGCATATTGTAGGGCCAGAGTGCAGAGTTTGGGTGTTAATGTAGACAATGTGGGTTCATTGGTGGAGTTTTTGCCGATGTTTCATTGCTGGTTTAGTTATCTCAGTTTGCTACTCAGCTGAGTGGTGGAGCTGTGACTGTTTATTGATTGCCATACACACGAGGTGTCCTAGTGTGAAAAAAAGGTTTCTAAGGAAATAATAGAGGGGATTGTTCATGCTGGTGTCCTGACTCTTTTTTTTTTTTGGTTTGGAGTATTTTCCTAAGTTTCGGTTGTGTATTGTGGTCCACACCGAGTGCAGTCCAGGGTGTGGGGAGGATGCCTCGCATTTCCATCTTAGAAGAGTATGTTGGTTGGTGTTGTGGAATTGTCAAGATTGTTGGGAAGCATTGGGGATGTTCCAGAAGAGTTGCAGTGCAGAGCTCTGGAGGTGCATTGTCATTCTTCTGCTGTAGCACCAAATGAACTGTCAGTGCAGCCTGGGTTTTTGTTTTGTTTTATATATGCAGTGGTAATCATGGTATGGATATTGAGTTGAAGAGGTTCAATGCCTGCAGTGTTTGCCTTTTTGTGGGCTGCAAGCTCCTTGTGGTAGCGGTGTATTCCGCACATGCATGATGGGGCCTGTAGTCTGTAGCAAGGGAAGTGTACCTGCACTGGAGGGTTGGTTGTTCGTGGGTGTTCGGAGAAAGTGCTAGCACCATACCACTGCTAAGGATTTGGCAGTGCCAGGTTATTGAGAATAGGGGATGTGGGTCAGTGTAGCGGCTGTGCAGTTGAACAATGTAGACCCTTGGCAGTGCCCAATGTTGTCATTAACAAGTTGTTATCTCTGCAAATAGTTCAGGCAATGTAGCCCAAAGATCTTTGCTTACTAACCTTAAAGTATTTGATCAAAAACTTTTAAAATTCAAAAAGTTACAACTAGAGGTGCTTTATTTCCAGGAATGCATACAAAGGAAGTTAGTCCTGAAGGGGCTATGGCAATGGCGCTATCCAATCAGGTTAATAAAAAACTCCACCAGGAACTTTTGCACATGTTTGATCAACAAGGACTTGTGTTTTTGGAATTATTAATTAAGCACTATAGTTTGCAAATGGAGTACTTGAAAATTGAACTAGAAGTCCTCAAACATGATATTAAACTGGATATAGACTTTAAGCACTATAAATATGAGTATTGTCATATATTCTATAGTATAGATAATAACATTGCAAGAGCCATGGACATTAAAAAGAAAAAAATGAAATAGGGATAAGCATGAATACGACACTGGGATTGCTTTTCTGAGCCACCAGATTCAATAATAAAACATATCAGCAGTATACCTGTTGCCATGGTACCCACCCATGGTGAACCCACCCAATCTGATGTCAACTTATATGACTGTCTAGTAAGTGATGAAGAGAGCATAGATCATCCTCCCATTAGGAGGAGCAAGCACATTAGGGAGAGCCAACAGCATGCAAACAGGTTTAACCAATCAGGGTCTTCTAATAATGGCATTTAGGATCAGTAGGGTTTTCATAGGGTTCAAATGAGGAAACACAGCAGCAACACAATTCAGTGAATCTGAAACAGCCACGGAGGAAGCAGAACCAAAGCAGGAGATAGCCTTGGCACTATGTGAAACAGTGACTGCTAATGGGCCGGTTATTCTAACCAATTGAGAAGGTGATTTTAGAGTATATAATTATTCTTCCCTAGTAGTGCCCCAAGAAATTGTTGAAATTCTAGCAAAAGGACTTACCTTTTTGCTTTCAGTTAGAGCTGATTTGCCCAGAACACTACTAGATTTAAAATTATTTCTCCATAAGTTAAATTTGACCATACTTTTGGATAATAACACACAAGTGGTTAATGACTTGAAAGTTTCCAGTGTTTTTAATCCATCCATGCATGTAACTTTGTCCATGTTTAAAAAGCTATGTGAAATGGATATTAAAGCTTTGTTAAGTAAACCAACTGACAAATACTGTAGGATGAATATGAGTAGGAATGAAAATAATTTGTAGCCTTGTTAAAAACACACAATATCAGGGTTATGAAACCAGATAAGGGGGGAGGGCTGGTGTTTATGGACGAATCTGACTATGCGCATAGAATGTATTTAATTTTAGAAAGTGAGAATTATGTAAAAGTTTCTTTAAACAAACTGAATCAGGCTTACCAACATGTCAAGTCAGCACTTAATGATTTGTTCATAGAAGCCAGCATAAGTATAGATACTTACCATTACATATCCATGACAGCATCAATGACACTTGTTATTTTTGGTACATCCAAAATACATAAAGATCTTAGTAACCCCCCTTTCCATCCCATAGTGGATGGATGGATATCCATAACCTATGCATGTTCAAAGTTAGTTGACAGTAAATTAAAAGAATCCCTAGTCTCTGAGCCCCAGATTAGCCACAACTCCTGGAGTTTTTTGGAAGGGATCAGTAATTTAGACTTTAATGAAAGCTATAATTTCTTGACAGTGGGCATCAGGGACTTATACACAGTCATACCCCAGGATTTGGGGATTTAGTGGGTCTGTGAGTTGCTACTTTTTAAGGGAGTAGAAGGCCAAGAAATAAATTTGATTGAAACATTTTAGAAATTATTTTATCTAACAACTATATTTTGTTCAACAAAGAATATTTCCTCTAAAAAACACGGGTGGCAATGGATTCACCTTGTGGTGGGCAACTTTGTTAATTGCATCATGGCCTACTGGGAAAGGGAGTTCCTTTCCCAGAATGCAGACTTTAGGGAGAATGCCGTATGGTGCACACAATACCAGGATGACATGTTTTTTAATATGGAAAGGTGATTTTGATACAGC
This sequence comes from Protopterus annectens, assembly GCF_019279795.1. Taxonomy (NCBI): domain Eukaryota; kingdom Metazoa; phylum Chordata; order Ceratodontiformes; family Protopteridae; genus Protopterus; species Protopterus annectens. The sequence continues at coordinate 1,568,255,579 of NC_056746.1, forward strand.
TATTGATTTTGTTAATAATATCACAGGGTTAACTAATATTCTGCAATTCACATTTCAGTTTGGAACTGAAACTATCACTCTTCTTGTCATACAATTACACAAGGATAGTAGGAGTAAAAAGTATTCAGCCAAAATTTGTAGGAAATCTACCTATTTAAATGCTTTACTACATTTTGGGAGTAGTCATCCACTCCACCAGAAGAGGGCAGTTATAAAAGGACAAGTGGTCAGAGGTATTAAATGGTATCCTTGGATAGTGATTTCTATAATGAATGTGATGGATTATAACATCAGCTTTTTACACCCTTTTTCCATGGATGCTACTAACGTGAGGGACATTCTAGTTAAGAAATGGGTATTAATTGCCAAAGATAAGGCCGTCTTCAACATTTTGGGTAGTAGGCCTTGTATTACATTTAAAAAGGGATGTAATTTGAAAAGTATTTTAGAAAGACATGCAATACCAAAGTTAGGTATTTGGGGGATGAATAAGTGTGGATGATACCACTACTGTAGGCTCATTAAGGTTTGGAAGGAGTTCAATAGCCATAATAAGGTTTACACAATTAAGGGTAAATTTAATTGTGAAACATCAGGTGTAGTGTATCTTGCTATGTGCCAGCAATGCAATGTTTTTTATATAGGGATGACTGAGCGTGCATTTAAACAGAGGCTATATGAACATCAATATCAGATTGCCAAGCATATTACCACTAATGCTTTAGCAAAACACACAGTGGAAAACCCCACACATTTTTTCAATATCCTATCATTGAAACAGGTTGGTAAGAATATTAGGAGTGGCCCGTGGGAATTCATGCTATAAGAACAAGAGTTGTTATGGCAACTAAGAACAAATGCCCATGTTTTCCCAGGGTTAAATGATTATAGTTCAATTAAATGTATACTAAAATTGAAATGTTCATAGGTTCATAGGTTCATAGGTTGGTACTAGGCTATCAGCCCTAGGGCCTATACAAGCCTAGCCATAACAATTCCCTGGCTATTTCTTCCCACATTATTTACTTTCCTGGACCCCTGTCTAGCAGGGCAACTGACGTGATCCCTGGGGTGAATTTCCTTTCTCCCATCCAATCGTCAAGGTTCCTCTTGAAGAGGTCCAAAGAGGCACTCTGCTTGACATGTATGGGCAATCTATTCCAGAGTCTGGGGAGTCTCTGGGTCAGGAACCTATCCCTCCAGCATGTTTTGTTTATTGTGATGACAAGGTTTAGATCCCTGGAGCGTGTAGCTCTGAGGGATTGGGATTTCTTTAAGTGTAGCATGTCCAACAGCTCTGGGTTTGACATGGCCTTGTATGTTAAGCAGAGATCGCCTCTGAGTAGACGATATGTGACAGAGTATAGCTGGAGTTTTTTAAGGCGGTCAGCGTAGGGCATCTGCTTTAGGCCTGTGATTCTTTTAGTGAGGTATTTCTGAGGCCTTTCCAGTTGTTGCAGATATCTTGAGAGGTACATACCAGATGGGGCGTTGTATTCTATAATGGGTCTAATGAGGGATGAGTACAGTGGGACAATGACCTCCTTTTTTCTGGATGAAAAGCCCTTCGTGATGAGGTGTGCCACATAGAAGGATTTCCTGACTGTTGTGGTGATGTGGTTATCGAAGGTGAGACCACTGTCCACCTGTGTCCCTAAGTCTCTTATCACATTTTCTGTGTTTAGTGTACTGCCACCTATATGGTAATTCATGGATACATGTTTTTTCCCAAAGGGGATAACAATACATTTCTTGGCATTGAGCTTGAGCCCATGGCTCTGGCACCAAGCATCTGTTTCTGTAAGGCCCTTTTGTAGAGTATCCACATCATTTGGGGATTCAATAATGGCTCCCAGTTTGCAGTCATCTGCAAACTTTGTTAGCCAGAGTCCCTTAGTGTTGACCTGTACTTCAGAGAAGTAGATGCCAAACAAGAGCGGCCCCAGGACTGAACCCTGAGGTACTCCACTTGTCACTTGTCTGGATCTGGATTTGGAGTCGGCTACCTTTACAGTGTGGGTTCTATCAGTAAGCCATTTAGCAACCCATTGGGTGACATAGGGATTAATGCCCAACTTACTAAGTTTATCTATGATTCCAGAGTGGGGGATGGTGTCAAAGGCCCTGGCAAGGTCTAGATAGGCTGTGTGGACCACCTTATCCTTGTCAATGGCTCTGGAGACTGATTCAAAGAAGTCAATCAGGTTCAGGAGACAAGATCGGCCCTTCACAAACCCAAACTGGGTGGGGTCCAGTGTTTGAAGGTTGCCAATGTCTTTGTTTATAAGTTCCATGATAATACGCTCCATGGCCTTGCAGATAAGGCTTGTCAGACTGATGGGATGGTAGTTTCCAGGATCCAAGGTGGATCCCCCCTTGTGGATTGGGATAACTGTAGCTCTGCGCCACTCAGTGGGCACGAAACCTGAGGTGAGGCTATGATTAAACATGACACTTAAGTGAGGTGCCAGTTCATATTGTAGTTCATGTAGTACACAGCCGGGATGTCATCTGGTCCCATGGATGCTGTATTCTTGGCTTTAGAGAGTGCGTTTTGTACCTGTGTGGCCGTTATTACTGGAATTTGGCAATCTTCCGGTATTGAGATGGGCCATTTAGGGGTGAGAGGGGGGTGAAGTTGGCACTGAATTGATCTGCCAGGATATTGGCAATATCCTTCGGATCAGTATATTTAATGCCATTCTGTTTTAGCTCAGAGCAGATCTGAGCATTGCCATTTAGATTCTTGACATAGTTATAGAATGCTTTGTGGTTGTCTTTGGAATCTTTGGCAATTTTATTTTCGTAACTAGCTTTGGAGGATTTTATGAGGCACCTCAGTTTCTTACTGAGGCTAGTAAGGGAGTTTTTTGCATCCTGGGAATTTCTTCTTTTCTGCAAAAGTTTTGTTTAGAAAGATAGTGGTGTTGGAACTAATAAGTAACCCAATGTTAGTTGAATTAGCTTTTAAGCAATGTTTTCTGTTGTAAGTAATAGGAATATATTTTACATCATTAGAGGCTGGCAAATGTTTACTGTTTATTTCAAGGTATAATCTGATTTTATATTTTTGGTCTTATTTGGTCAAAATTAGTGCATCACTTTAATACTAAATGGATGTAATGATGTATTAATTGGAATGCCTATTTAAAGAATGGGATGTTGGGAATGGGTTTGTCTGAAGAAGTTCATTGTATGTTTGATGAAAAAAAGCACTAACATTAAACCTGTTGGGATTTAAGGATTACTCTGTCTGGCATCTGTTCATTTTTAAGTCAGTTTTCTTTTATTAACAAGTTTTGGTTTATGTGTGTGCAGAGGATTTACAGTTTTCATTTCTTTTGCAGATGGGGAAGTGCAGAGTGGGCAACAGTCGATGGCCTGAAGGAAGTGGACCTGAAATGTAATGGATGCTGCTGCGGTGGATGTTCCAGCCACTGGAGTAGTACACAATGAGATCACAGGAAATCCTAGTTTATTAGGTACTCATTTAGTCATGTCAGAATTGGTGCAGTTTGGGAGTAGTGTGTGGACAGGTGAGAATGAGGTATGTCAGTAGCAGGGTGAAGCAGGTTTGGGAGTTGTTTATGGAGAGTCTGGTGTTGTTCATAGGTGTGGTGGAGTCACAGCAGCATGAGGTTGGGACGGACTTTGTGGGCCTAGTAGTTGGATTTAAGTTTTACTTGGGCAAAGCTATGCCAATGAGCTGCTCAGTAGTCTGTCCTACTTTGAGAGTTAGCACTGTTGGTGAAATCCAAAGACAAGAAGAGATTAAGGGTGTTTTGGAGATCTTCAGGCTCCTGAATTTTACATGTCAAGCTTTTCACCTAGGTCACTTTGTGGCTCCATGGCCCCCTTTTTAATCAAACATCACTGGGTGAGGGTTAATAAGTTGGTGCATGCTGATATGACATTGTGATAGGTTTGTGTTTAGTAGTTAATGGCATGGCATTTTGGCAGGCAGATTGGGTTGTTGAAGGGGATTTGCAATTATTTACAGATGTGGCAGCAAATTTGAGTTTCAGTTTGGCCGGTGTCGAAAGCTAGCAGGAGACGTTGTGGGGGAAAGGGTTAACTTTAATTTGGACAATAGGGAAGTGGTATAAGCCCCTGGTGTTGCCAGGTGAGGTATGTCAGGTTGGCTTGGAATGATCAGATGTGTGGTACAATAATCCTGAACAGCTTCTAATAAGAAGGTGTATGGTGGGGCATTGCAAGATTCTGTTAAATTTTGTGTTGTGGCTGCTTGGGGAGGAAGGAGTTTGGTGGGAAGGATTGTTGTTGAAATATTGGATTTAGGTTTGGGGAAAAGGTAAGGTTTTTCAGTTTATCAAAGTGGATTTATCTATGAATAGTGTAGTTGCATGGGTGGCAGGGTTATGTGACTGTGGTTGTATGTTGAAGGATTGGGGTAAGGTTGATATTGTGAAGACTGCCAGACCATTGCTATTGACAAGACAGGTTTGAAGGATTCACATTGGTCAATGAAGATTCATTGGACTATACTTGTGGTGATGTTCATTTTATGGATTCATTATGGGTCTCTTAGGGTGTTAGATTTCTTTTAGTTGTTAGTTTGACAGGATTTTCAGTTTGTTTTCTCCAAGTGTATTTGCTTTGGTAGATCTAAAATGCATCAGTGGAAAAAGGCAGTCATTTAGTATTGGGAAAGGACAGGAGTAAGTGGTTGTGTCTGGGGGGGGGTGAGCTTAGAGGTTACTGTTGTCCTCACGCTGGGAGTCCTCTGGGCTTCATTTTGTTCTGTAAGGGGTAAGGTGATGACATGTAATCTGTTTGGGTATCTCATGAGAAGAACTTTTCAGTATAATGGTGTTACAGGAGAGGTTTTCCATTTATTTTTCATGCTTTGGAAGGGTATTGGATTTAGCAAGGGGAAGGCATATTGATTGGAATCATTAACATGGTGAGTTGTTGGTCAAGTGCTTTCTTGTATTGTAGCGAGTAATTGGGTATAGTGACTAGTTTACTATTGAAATAATTTTCTAAGAAAGGAAATCTGATTTTTGTTGTATTTATATCCATTGGGTGGGGAGAGGGGATGGCCGGTTGGCCCACAATTGGATTTGCACTGTTTCGGGTGGCATTGAACTCCTTAGCGTCCTGGTAGTACATTTGGCAGGTAATGATCTGGGCATAATTCTGAAGCTACAGTTGGTAGTTAGGATAAGTAAGGATTTGTTTATTTTAAAGAGGTTATACACAGTTATGTGGATTGTGTGGGTGGAGGTAGTACCATGGTTATTTTGGCTTTGGATAGGGCTCATTGGTTTGTTAATGCTAGTTTAGTTAAGCAACTGGTTTATTTGAGTAGGGCAATGTGATGTTGATGTCAGGGATCCATTTTGGTTTAGAGAGGAAGGAGTACACCTGAATAATTTTGGTTTGAACTTCTTTAGGGTACACTTAGGTTTCTTTGGAGGCTTTGCTGAAGGTTTTGGAGTGAATGAGGGGGAACAGCCTGTGTCAGGCTTGTTGACAGAGAAAAGGGTCACTCTTGTCCCTCTTTTGTTCCCCCTCTAGTGTTGGATGTTTAATTCAATGAGATGGGGAATGAAAGAGATCAATGGGATGCTGCTTGATAAGTAAAGTAAGTGCAACTAAGCAGGTGAAGGTGAAGACACTGCTTATTTGGTTAGGGTGACCAAGGTTACACTACCATAGTTAATAGTTCATATGACTGTTCATGCTGTGATCAGTAAATTAAAGTATTATTCAATAGAGTTATGTTTATGGAAGTTTAATAAAGGTCATCAATTGTCATTTGATGTGGTGTATTTATTGAAGGGGACTGGGACAAATCAGGTTTGGGAACAAACCAAGTTATCTAAAGACATCTTCAAGGAAGGGTCAGGTAGGAATAGTAATGGGAGTTAAGATGGGAGTGGAAGGAGGCTAGGCTGATGGAAATGGAAGTGTTAAATTGTGAAAGTAGAAGGTTTTGGAGGAAATGATTTAAGTGCAAGGAGGAGTTTAACGGTTTTTGTGTGAGTGTAACTGGGTAAGGGATCAGATTTTAGCATGAGTTTCCTACCCTCCCTCCTTCCCTCTTTTGGGAAAATTGGGGATTTTGTGGTTATTTTATAGGTTTGGTGTTTAGGTGGAGAAGAGGGCAGACTTATCCCTCTTTTGTCCGCCCTCCCTCGTACTGGATGTTTAATTCAATGAGCTGGGGAATGAAAGTGAGCGATGGGCTGCTGCTTGATAAGTAAAGTAAGTGAGAAAAGGTGAGGACACTGCTTCATAAATAAAAATAAACGAGTGGAAGTGAGGACTCTGCTTATTTGGTTAGGGTGAGTGAGGTTACACTACCATAGTTAATAGTTCATATGAATGTTCATGCTGTGATCAATAAATGGAAGTATTATTCCATAGAGTTATGTTTATGGAAGTTTAATAAAGGTCATTAAATGTCATTTGGTGTGGTGTATTTATTGAAGGTGACCGGGACAATGAGGTTTAATGCAATTTGGTTCTGCTGCTGAAAAGTTAGAATGTTAGACCTCCCACATATAACTGGAAATGTGGCCCAGTCAGGCAACCACCATAAAAGTATCCCAAGTGGATTAACAATGGAATTGAAAATGAGCCTTCTACCATCCATGTGTTAGCTGATGCAACAGATTCAAACGCTTTAAACACAAGTAATGGTGTTGATATAACTGAAATCAATGAATGCAGAGCCAAAATAGCATTTTGAATGCAATGCAGTCATAACAATTGGGAGACATCAATCCATGATCAGTGACTATTAAACCCTCATAGTCCTACTTTCCTGACCAATACAGATGACCTAGAAAATGGTCCCAGTGAAGCAACTGAAATCCCTTTGGACATTTTGAGTGTATGCTGGTATAGATTTTTAGACACAGAGCTTACAAAGTTGGCAGGTCTCTCCTTTACTCCCATAACAGAAAGATAAGTAAAAGTCTACCACTGCATTTTGTAA